>NC_053026.1:190123456-190377865 GCF_003073215.2 Triticum urartu | reverse complement strand
TTCTCGAACCCGTAGGGTCCGCACGCTTAAGGTTACGATGACAGTTATATTATGAGTTTATGCATTTTGATGTACCGAAGGTTGTTCGGAGTCCCGGATGTGATCACGGACATGACGAGGAGTCTCGAAATGGTCGAGACGTAAAGATTGATATATTGGAAGCCTATGTTTGGACATCGGAAGTGTTCCGGGTGAAATCGGGATTTTACCGGGTTACCGGGAGGGTTACCGGAACCCCCCGGGAGCCATATGGGCCTTCATGGGCCTTAGTGGAAAGGAGAAAAGGGCAGCCCAAGGGGGCTGCGCACCCCCCCTCCCCTAGTCCTATTAGGACTAGGAGAGGTGGCAGGCCACCCTTCTCCCTCTTTCCCCCTTTGGGGAATCCTAGTTGGAATAGGATTGGAGGGGAGTCCTACTCCCGGAAGGAGTAGGACTCCTCCTGCGCCACCTCTCCCTGGCCGGCGCCCCCTCCCCCCTTGGCTCCTTTATATACTGAGGTAGAGGCACCCCAAAAGGCACAAGTTGATCCACGTGATCTATTCCTTAGCCGTGTGCGGTGCCCCCTGCCACCATATACCTCGATAATACTGTAGCGGAGTTTAGGCGAAGCCCTGCTGCTGTAGTTCATCAAGATCGTCACCACGCCGTCGTGCTGACGGAACTCTTCCCCGACACTTTGCTGGATCGGAGTCCGGGGATCGTCATCGAGCTGAACGTGTGCTCGAACTCGGAGGTGCCGTAGTTTCGGTGCTTGATCGGTTGGATCGAGAAGACGTACGACTACTTCCTCTATGTCGTGTCATCGCTTCCGCAGTCGGTCTACGTTGGGTACGTAGACAACACTCTCCCCCTCGATGCTATGCATCACATGATCTTGCGTGTGCGTAGGAAATTTTTGAAATTACTACGTTCCCCATCAGTGGTATCAGAGCCTAGGTTATTTATGTTGATGTTATATGCACGAGTAGAACACAAGTGAGTTGTGGACGATACAAGTCATACTGCCTACCAGCATGTCATACTTTGGTTCGGCGGTATTGTTGGACGAGACGACCCGGACCAACCTTACGCGTACGCTTACGCGAGACCGGTTCCCTCGAAGTGCTTTGCACAGAGATGGCTTGCGGGCGACAGTCTCTCCAACTTTAGTTGAACCAAGTATGGCTACGCCCGGTCCTTGCGAAGGTTAAAACGGAGTCTATTTGACAAACTATCGTTGTGGTTTTGATGCGTAGGTGAGATTGGTTCTTACTTAAGCCCGTAGCAGCCACGTAAAACATGCAACAACAAAGTAGAGGACGTCTAACTTGTTTTTGCAGGGCATGTTGTGATGTGATATGGTCAAGGCTTGATGCTGAATTTTATTGTATGAGATGATCATGTTTTGTAACCAAGTTATCGGCAACTGGCAGGAGCCATATGGTTGTCGTTTTATTGTATGCAATGCAATCGCGATGTAATATTACTAAACGATAATGATAGTCGTGGAAGCATAAGATTGGCGAGACGACAACGATGCTACGATGGAGATCAAGGTGTCGCGCCGGTGACGATGGTGATCATGACGGTGCTTCGGAGATGGAGATCACAAGCACGAGATGATGATGGCCATATCATATCACTTATATTGATTGCATGTGATGTTTATCTTTTTTATGCATCTTATCTTGCTTTGATTGACGGTAGCATTATAAGATGATCTCTCACTAAATTATCAAGAAGTGTTCTCCCTGAGTATGCACCGTTGCCAAAGTTCGTCGTGCCCAGACACCACGTGATGATCGGGTGTGATAAGCTCTACGTCCATCTACAACGGGTGCAAGCCAGTTTTGCACACGCGGAATACTCAGGTTAAACTTGACGAGCCTAGCATATGCAGATATGGCCTCGGAACACGGAGACCGAAAGGTCGAGCGTGAATCATATAGTAGATATGATCAACATAAACGATGTTCACCATTGAAAACTACTCCATCTCACGTGATGATCGGTCATGGTTTAGTTGATTTGGATCACGTGATCACTTAGAAGATTAGAGGGATGTCTATCTAAGTGGGAGTTCTTAAGTAATATGATTAATTGAAATTAAATTTATCATGAACTTAGTACCTGATAGTATCTTGCTTGTTTATGTTGATTGTAGATAGATGGCTCGTGCTGTTGTTCCGTTGAATTTTAATGCGTTCCTTGAGAAAGCAAAGTTGAAAGATGATGGTAGCAATTACACGGACTGGGTCCGTAACTTGAGGATTATCCTCATTACTGCACAGAAGAATTACGTCCTGGAAGCACCGCTGGGTGCCAGGCCTGCTGCTGGAGCAACACCAGATGTTGTGAACGTCTGGCAGAGCAAAGCTGATGACTACTCGATAGTTCAGTGTGCCATGCTTTACGGCTTAGAATCGGGACTTCAACGACGTTTTGAACGTCATGGAGCATATGAGATGTTTCAGGAGTTGAAGTTAATATTTCAAGCAAATGCCCGGATTGAGAGATATGAAGTCTCCAATAAGTTCTATAGCTGCAAGATGGAGGAGAACAGTTCTGTCAGTGAGCATATACTCAAAATGTCTGGGTATAATAATCACTTGATTCAGTTGGGAGTTAATCTTCCAGATGATTGCGTCATTGACAGAATTCTCCAATCACTGCCACCAAGCTACAAGAGCTTCGTAATGAACTATAATATGCAAGGGATGAACAAGACTATTCCCGAGCTCTTCGCAATGCTGAAAGCTGCGGAGGTAGAAATCAAGAAGGAGCATCAAGTGTTGATGGTTAACAAGACCACTAGTTTCAAGGAAAAGGGCAAAGGGAAGAAGAAGGGGAACTTCAAGAAGAACGGCAAGCAAGTTGCTGCTCAGGAGAAGAAACCCAAGTCTGGACCTAAGCCTGAAACTAAGTGCTTCTACTGCAAGCAGACTGGTCACTGGAAGCGGAACTGCCCCAAGTATTTGGCGGATAAGAAGGATGGCAAGGTGAACAAAGGTATATGTGATATACATGTTATTGATGTGTACCTTACTAGAGCTCGCAGTAGCACCTGGGTATTTGATACTGGTTCTGTTGCTAATATTTGCAACTCGAAACAGGGACTACGGAATAAGCGGGCACTGGCAAAGGACGAGGTGACGATGCGCGTGGGAAACGGTTCCAAAGTCGATGTGATCGCGGTCGGCACGCTACCTCTACATCTACCTTCGGGATTAATATTAGACCTAAATAATTGTTATTTGGTGCCAGCGTTGAGCATGAACATTATATCTGGATCTTGTTTAATGCGAGACGGTTATTCATTTAAATCAGAGAATAATGGTTGTTCTATTTATATGAGTAATATCTTTTATGGTCATGCACCCTTGAAGAGTGGTCTATTTTTATTGAATCTCGATAGTAGTAATGCACATATTCATAATGTTGAAGCCAAAAGATGCAGAGTTGATAATGAAAGTGCAACTTATTTGTGGCACTGTCGTTTAGGTCATATCGGTGTAAAGCGCATGAAGAAACTCCATACTGATGGACTTTTGGAACCACTTGATTATGAATCACTTGGTACTTGCGAACCGTGCCTCATGGGCAAGATGACTAAAACACCGTTCTCCGGTACTATGGAGAGAGCAACAGATTTGTTGGAAATCATACATACCGATGTATGTGGTCCGATGAATATTGAGGCTCGTGGCGGATATCGTTATTTTCTCACCTTCACAGATGATTTAAGCAGATATGGATATATCTACTTAATGAAACATAAGTCTGAAACATTTGAAAAGTTCAAAGAATTTCAGAGTGAAGTTGAAAATCATCGTAACAAGAAAATAAAGTTTCTACGATCTGATCGTGGAGGAGAATATTTGAGTTACGAGTTTGGTGTACATTTGAAAAATTGTGGAATTGTTTCACAGCTCACGCCACCCGGAACACCACAGCGTAATGGTGTGTCCGAACGTCGTAATCGTACTTTACTAGATATGGTGCGATCTATGATGTCTCTTACTGATTTACCGCTATTGTTTTGGGGTTATGCTCTAGAGACGGCTGCATTCACGTTAAATAGGGCACCATCAAAATCCGTTGAGACGACGCCTTATGAACTGTGGTTTGGCAAGAAACCAAAGTTGTCGTTTCTTAAAGTTTGGGGCTGCGATGCTTATGTGAAAAAGCTTCAACCTGATAAGCTCGAACCCAAATCGGAGAAATGTGTCTTCATAGGATACCCAAAGGAAACTGTTGGGTACACCTTCTATCACAGATCCGAAGGCAAGACATTCGTTGCTAAGAATGGATCCTTTCTAGAGAAGGAGTTTCTCTTGAAAGAAGTGAGTGGGAGGAAAGTAGAACTTGACGAGGTAACTGTACCTGCTCCCTTACTGGAAAGTAGTTCATCACAGAAAACTGTTTCAGTGACACCTACACCAGTTAGTGAGGAAGCCAATGATAATGATCATGAAACTTCAGATCAAGATACTACTAAACCTCGTAGATCAAACAGAGTAAGATCCGCACCAGAGTGGTACGGTAATCCTGTTCTGGAAGTCATGCTACTAGATCATGACGAACCTACGAACTATGAAGAAGCGATGGTGAGCCCAGATTCCGCAAAGTGGCTTGAAGCCATGAAATCTGAGATGGGATCCATGTATGAGAACAAAGTATGGACTTTGGTTGACTTGCCCGATGATCGGCAAGCAATTGAGAATAAATGGATCTTTAAGAAGAAGACTGACGCTGATGGTAATGTTACTGTCTACAAAGCTCGACTTGTCGCAAAAGGTTTTCGGCAAGTTCAAGGGATTGACTACGGTGAGACCTTCTCACCTGTAGCGATGCTTAAGTCCGTCCGAATCATGTTAGCGATTGCCGCATTTTATGATTATGAAATTTGGCAGATGGATGTCAAAACTGCATTCCTGAATGGATTTCTGGAAGAAGAGTTGTATATGATGCAACCGGAAGGTTTTGTCGATTCAAAGGGAGCTAACAAAGTATGCAAGCTCCAGCGATCCATTTATGGACTGGTGCAAGCCTCTCGGAGTTGGAATAAACGCTTTGATAGTGTGATCAAAGCATTTGGTTTTATACAGACTTTTGGAGAAGTCTGTATTTACAAGAAAGTGAGTGGGAGCTCTGTAGCATTTCTGATATTATATGTGGATGACATATTGCTGATTGGAAATGATATAGAATTTCTGGATAGCATAAAGGGATACTTGAATAAAAGTTTTTCAATTAAAGACCTCGGTGAAGCTGCTTACATATTAGGCATTAAGATCTATAGAGATAGATCAAGACGCTTAATTGGACTTTCACAAAGCACATACCTTGACAAAATTTTGAAGAAGTTCAAAATGGATCAAGCAAAGAAAGGGTTCTTGCCTGAGTTACAAGGTGTGAAGTTGAGTAAGACTCAATGCCCGACCACTGCAGAAGGTAGAGAGAATATGAAAGATGTTCCCTATGCATCAGCCATAGGATCTATCATGTATGCAATGCTGTGTACCAGACCTGATGTGTGCCTTGCTATAAGTTTAGCAGGGAGGTACCAAAGTAATCCAGTAGTGGATCACTGGACAGCGGTCAAGAACATCCTGAAATACCTGAAAAGGACTAAGGATATGTTTCTCGTATATGGAGGTGACAAAGAGCTCACCGTAAAATGTTACGTTGATGCAAGCTTTGACACTGATCCGGACGATTCTAAATCGCAAACCGGATACGTGTTTACATTAAACGGTGGAGCTGTCAGTTGGTGCAGTTCTAAACAAAGCGTCGTAGCAGGATCTACATGTGAAGCGGAGTACATAGCTGCTTCGGAAGCAGCGAACGAAGGAGTCTGGATGAAGGAGTTCATATCCGATCTAGGTGTCATACCTAGTGCATCGGGTCCAATGAAAATCTTTTGTGACAATACTGGTGCAATTGCCTTGGCAAAGGAATCCAGATTTCACAAAAGGACCAAACACATCAAGAGACGCTTCAACTCCATCCGGGATCTAGTCCAGGTGGGAGACATAGAGATTTGCAAGATACATACGGATCTGAATGTTGCAGACCCGTTGACTAAGCCTCTTCCACGAGCAAAACATGATCAGCACCAAGGCTCCATGGGTGTTAGAATCATTACAGTGTAATCTAGATTATTGACTCTAGTGCAAGTGGGAGACTGAAGGAAATATGCCCTAGAGGCAATAATAAAGTTATTATTTATTTCCTTATATTCATGATAAATGTTTATTATTCATGCTAGAATTATTGATAGAAAGGGAGCTGGGAACCCTGTTGCAGACAACTTGTCTAGGTTAGAGAATATTCTTGATGACCCACTACCTATTGATGATAGCTTTCCTGATGAACAGCTAGCTGTCATAAATGCTTCTCGTACTGCTCCATGGTATGCTGATTATGCCAATTATATTGTTGCTAAATTCATACCACCTATTTTCACATACCAGCAAAAGAAAAAGTTTTTCTATGATTTAAGACATTACTTCTGGGATGACCCACACCTTTATAAAGAAGGAGTAGATGGTGTCATTAGACGTTGTATACCTGAGCATGAACAGGAACAGATCCTATGCAAGTGTCATTCTGAGGCTTATGGAGGACACCATGCTAGAGATAGAACTGCACATAAGGTATTACAATCCGGTTTTTATTGGCCTACTCTCTTCAAAGATGCCTGTAAGTTTGTCTTGTCTTGTGATGAATGCCAAAGAATTGGAACTGTTAGCAGACGTCAAGAAATTCCTATGAATTATTCGCTTGTTATTGAACCATTTGATGTTTGGGGCTTTGATTATATGGGACTGTTTCCTTCCTCTAACGGGTATACACATATTTTAGTTGCTGTTGATTACGTTACTAAGTGGGTAGAAGCTATTCCAACTAGTTGTGCTGATCATAACACCTCTATTAAGATGCTTAAAGAAGTTATTTTTCCGAGGTTTGGAGTCCCTAGATACTTAATGACTGATGGTGGTTCATAGTTTATTGGTGCTTTTCGTAAGATGCTTGCTAAGTATGATGTTAATCATAGAATTGCATCTTCGTATCACCCTAGTCTAGTGGTCAAGTAGAATTGAGTAATAGAGAGCTTAAATTAATTTTGCAAAAGACTATTAATATATCTAGAAATAATTGTTCAAAGAAACTTTATGATGCATTATGGGCATATAGAACTGCATATAAAAATCCTATGGGTATGTCTCCATATAAAATGGTTTGTGGAAAAGCTTGTCACTTACCTCTCGAACTAGAACATAAGGCATATCGGTCCATTAAAGAGCTCAACTATGACTTCAAACTTGCCGGTGAGAAGAGGCTTTTTGACATTAGCTCACTTGGTGAATGGAGAACCCAGGCCTATGAGAATGCCAAGCTGTTTAAAGAAAAAGTTAAAAGATGGCATGACAAAAGGATACAAAAACGTGAGTTTAATGTAGGTGATTATGTATTGGTATACAACTCTCGTTTAAGATTTTTTGCAGGAAAACTCCTCTCTAAATGGGAAGGTCCTTACGTCATTGAGGAGGTCTATCGTTCCGGTGCCATAAAAATCAACAACTTTGAAGGCACAAATCTGAGGGTGGTGAATGGTCAAAGAATCAAACATTATATCTCAGGTAATCCCATAAATGTTGAAACTAATGTTATTGAAACCGTAACCTCGGAGGAATACATAAGGGACACTTTCCAGAACGTTTCAGACTCAGAAAAGGAAGAGGTATGTGGTACGGTAAGTAAACCGACTCCAAAACAGTTCTAATAGCATTTTTTCTCTGTTCTGGAATATTTAACAAAATAGGAAAATAAGAAGCATCCGGGAAGGACACTAGGCTTCCATGAGGGTGGAGGGTGTGCCCTACCCCCTGGGCGCACCCCCTGCCTCGTGGGCACCTCGTGTGCTCTCCGGACTCCGTTTTCTTGCATGATACTTATTTTGGTCGGTAAAAATTCATTATATAATCTCCCGAAGGTTTTGACCACCGTACCACGAAAATATCCTCTATTTTTGTTTCGAGCTGTTTTTCTGACAGATCTAGATCACCATGACGTGTCCAAGTGCCCCCAAGGACAAGTTCTTCGAGAAGGTCATCAACCCCTACCTCGCGGAAGTGCTACAACATCCTCAAACCATTGAGATGCGTGAGGGGTTGCTGCACATCCACGATGTTGAGGGACCTAGGAGGACCGGAAGCATGGAGACAAGGCTCGAGGCAATGGAGCAACAAGTTTTCAAGTGCCGGGAGATGGTGGAACATGGACTCGACGCTAATCATATAATGATCACGGAGTTCACCAACAACCACAAGCTGGATGCCAAGAACATTGGGGAGGCCATCTTCAAGCTTCACGAGAAAATTGAGTGCCTCCAAGCCCAGATCTATGACCTGCAAAACCAAAACTGTGAGTATGAATATGGATTCAAGAGGATGAGTTTGGCTGCAGATTTGAGGACCCCGGAGACTCGGTCATCCTTTTACGATGGTGAGCCTATGCTTTGGAAGATGGACGACAAGCCTACATCATCAACAACTCCACCATCACCACCCCGAGGAAAGAGATATAAACACATGGGTATGGGCACTCCCCTTGGCAACTGCCAAGCTTGGGGGAGTGCCCCGGTATCGTATCACCATCACACTCATATCTTTACCGTTTTCTTAGTTTTATCCTTTTGGTTATATCTTGATCTAGTAGAATAAAGTTTTAGTATGATCTAGTTTTGAGTTTTGCTTTATCATCCTTCTATGTAATCGAGTCCGTGAGCTATATATAATAAAGATTAGTTATGAGTCAAGGGCCTAATTATCTTGCCATGATCTGGAGGGAATAAAAATAAAAGAGAAGAGAAAGAATAAAAATAAATAAAGAGATCATATGCATCTTATGGAGAGTAATGACTTCACATATAAAGAGTATGATGAATAAAAGTTGTTGAGAGTTGACAAACATAGTTTTAGTCATCATTGCAATTAATAGGAAGTAATAAAGAAAGAGAGGTTTTCACATATAAATATACTATGTTGGACATCTTTTATGATTGTGAGCACTCATTAAAATATAACATGCTAAAAGGTTGATGTTGGACAAGGAAGGCAACATAATGGGTTATGTTTTCTTACATCTGAAATAAATTATATTGTCATGGATCATCCAACATGTTGAGCTTGCCTTTCCTCCTCATGCTAGCCAAATTCTTTTCACCAAGTAGAGATACTACTTGTGCTTCCAAATATCCTTAAACCCAATTTTGCCATGAGAGTCCACCATATCTACCTATGGATTGAGTAAGATCCTTCAAGTAAGTTGTCATTGTTGCAAGCAATAAAAATTGCTCTCTGAATATGTACGATTTATTAGTGTGGAGAAAATAAGCTTTATACGATATTGTGATGTGGAAGAAATAAAAGCGACGGACTGCATAATAAAGGTCCATATCACAAGTGGCAATATAAATTGATGTTCTTTTGCATTAAGATTTCGTGCATCCAACCATAAAAGCACATGACAACCTTTGCTTCCCTCTGCGAAGGGCCTATCTTTTATCCTTGTCTTATACTTTATGCAAGAGTCATGGTGATTTTCACCTTTCCTTTTTACATTTTATCCTTTGGCAAGCACTGTGTGTTGGAAAGATCCTGATATATATAGCTAATTGGATGTGACTTTTCATGAACAATTATTGTTGACATTACCCTTTAGGTAAAAGGTTGGGAGGCAAAACTATAAGCCCCTATCTTTCTCTGTGTCTGATTAAAACTTCATACCCATAAATATTGCGTGAGTGTTAGCAATTGTGAAAGACTAAATGGTAGTTGAGTATGTGGACTTGCTGAAAAGCTCTTATATTGACTCTTTCCGATGTTATGATAAATTGCAATTGCTTCAATGACTGAGATTATAGTTTGTTAGTTTTCAATGAAGTTTCTGATTCATACTTGAAATTGTGAATGAATTGTTACTTTAGCATAATAAATCATATGACAATATATATATGTTGCTATTATAAGAATGATCATGATGCCCTCATGTCCGTATTCTATTTTATTGACACCCCTATCTCTAAACATGTGGACATATTTTTCATTATCGGCTTCCGCTTGAGGACAAGCGAGGTCTAAGCTTGGAGAGTTGATACGTCCATTTTGCATCATGCTTTTATATCAATATTTATTGCATTATGGGCTGTTATTACACATAATGTCACAATACTTATGCCTACTCTCTCTTATTTTACAAGGTTTACATGAAGAGGGAGAGTGCCGGCAGCTGGAATTCTGGGCTGGAAAAGGAGCAAATATTAGAGACCTATTCTGCACAACTCCAAAAGTCCTGAAACTTCACGAGAGCACGTTTTGGAATATATAAAAAATACTGGCGAAAGAATTAACCAGAGGGGGCCCACACCCTGGCAACGAGGGTGGGGGGCGCGCCCTACCCTCCTGGGTGTGCCCCCTATCTCGTGGGCCCCCTGGCAGGCCTCCGGTGCCCATCTTCTACTATATGAAGTCTTTCGTCCGAGAAAAAAATCATAAGAAAGCTCACGGGATGAAACTCTGCCGCCACAAGGTGGAACCAATCTAGGGCTCCGACGGAGCTGTTCTGCCGGGGAAACATCCCTCTGGGAGGGGGAAATCATCACCATTGATCCTCTCATTGGGAGGGGGTCAATCTCCATCAACATCTTCACCAGCACCATCTCATCTCAAACCCTACTTCATCTCTTGTATCCAATCTTTGTCTCAAAACCTCAGATTGGTACCTGTGGGTTACTAGTAGTGTCGATTACTCCTTGTAGTTGATGCTAGTTGGTTTATTTGGTGGAAGATCATATGTTCAGATCCTTTATGCATATTAATACTCATCTGATTATGAACATGAATATGATTTGTGAGTAGTAACGTTTGTTCCCGAGGACACGGGAGAAGTCTTGCTATAAGTAGTCATGTGAATTTGGTATTCGTTCGATATTTTGATGAGATGTATATTGTCTCGCCTCCAGTGGTGTCATGTGAACATCGACTACATGACACTTCACCATTGTTTGGGCCTAGGGGAAGGCATTGGGAAGTAATAAGTAGATGATGGGTTGCTAGAGTGACAGAAGCTTAAACCCTAGTTTATGAGTTGCTTTGTAAGGGGCTGATTTGGATCCATATGTTTCATGCTATGGTTAGGTTTACCTTAATACTTCTTTTGTAGTTGCGGATGCTTGCAAGAGGGGTTAATCATAAGTGGGATGCTTGTCCAAGGAAGGGCAGTACCCAAGCACTGGTCCACCCACATATCAAATTATCAAAGTACCGAACACGAATCATATGAACGTGATGAAAACTAGCTTGATGATAATTCCATGTGTCCTTGGGAGCGCTTCCCTTTATATAAGAGTTTGTCCAGGCTTGTACTTTGCTACAAAAAGTATTGGGCCATCTTGCTGCACCTTATTTACTTTTATTACTTGTTACCCATTACAAATTTCCTTATCACAAAACTATCTGTTATCGATAATTTCAGTGCTTGCAGAGAATACCTTACTGAAAACTGCTTATCATTTCCTTCTGCTCCTCGTTGGGTTCGACACTCTTACTTATTGAAAGGACTATGATAGATCCCCTATACTTGTGGGTCATCACCCCGCTACCACGGGAGGGTAGGACAAAAGATGGCATGAAAGTTCTTTTCCATAAGCACGTATGACTATTTACGGAATACATGCCTACATTATATTTATGAACGGGAGCTAGTTCTATGTCGCCCTAGGTTATGACTGTTATATAATGAATATTATCCAACGTTATCACCGATCCAATGCCTATGAGCTTTTCACATATTGATGTTTGTTGCGTTACTATTACTATTGCTGCTGTTACAACTGTTACAAAATTACTGACTGTTACCGTTACTGTTGCTATTACTACTATTGCTATCACTATCAAACTATCATATTACTGTGCCACTGATCACTTTGCTGCAGATGTTAAATCTCCAGGTTTGGTTGAATTGACAACTCAACTACTAATACTTACAAATATTCTTTGGCTCCCCTTGTGTCGAATCAATAAATTTGGGTTGAATACTCTACCCTCGAAAATTGTTGCGATCCCCTATACTTGTGGGTTATCACCGCTTCGGGGGTGTTTGAGATCGCGGTGGGGTAGTGCCCGGCCAAGGATGTCTCCGAGCCATCGGGGTGGAGACTGGATCTGCGTTTATGACCGGATCTGAGGTGGCAGTCGCCTCCGTGACGGGGTACACCGCACCCGAAGTTAAGGCCTCGGGATTTGCAGGTTCTTCACGCAAGGCTGTGAACCTTGTCAGAATAAGATCTCCTCGGGAGTCGGCGACGAACTCTAAGTTCCCAAACCTGATCTCCTGGTCAGGGTGAGGCTGCCAACCCGGCCAAGGCGGCCGGTCGGACCAGTGTGCAGCACGATGCTGCCAAACGTGAAAAGTTGTCCAGGAACGAAGATGTCCCCATTGCGGATGCTATTGCTCATGACTAAGCGAGCCATCGATCCTTCGACAATCCTACAGCGGAACTCTCAATGAAAGCACCAATGTCGGGGTCAAAACCAACGAATGTACGGTAGGGCGGTCCTGAGCTATAGAACTTGGATCGATGGGGAACAAGGAACGCAGAGACGGTATTTAGCCAGGTTCGGGCCCTCTCGAAGAGGTAAAATCCTCTGTGATGCTTGATTGTATTTATGTGTTTGTATGATGATTACTGAGTTGATCTACCACGAGATCGGATGAACTAAATCCTAAATGAGTACGATGATGGTTCTGGCCTCTTCAGACTAAACCCTCTAGTTTATATAGACACCAGGGGTACCTAGGGCTACATATGTCGGTTACCAACAAAGGATAAACACGTAAGTCACATTAAGCAAGACTGGGAGGATACATCAAGTCTTTGGAGGCTTCCTTCTGGAGCACGAGGTTGTCCGAAGTTCGGTCTTCCCTTGATGAACAACAAGCAACCCACTAGTCCAGCCTACAAGAAATAGGCTGGCAGCCCAAGGACCCTTAGTCCAGGACACCCTCAATGGGGTCATCATCAATGGTGAACATCTCTGATACGTCTCCAACGTATCTATAATTTTTGATTGTTCCATGTTGTTATATTATCATTCTTGGATGTTTTACAACTATTTTACATCATTTTTGGGGACTAACCTATTGACATAGTGCCGAGTGCCAGTTGCTGTTTTTTTGCTTGTTTTTAACATCGCAGGAAATCAATATCAAACAGAGTCCAAATGCAGTGAAACTTTTTGTGGATTTTTTGGACCAGAAGACACTGGGCCAGAGAAGCACCTAGGGGGTGCCCCAAGGGGGCACAACCCACCAGGGCTCGCCTGGGCCACCAGGCACGCCCAGGTGGGTTGTGCCCAGCTCGGTGGCCTCCCGCACCGCCTCTTTGCTCTATAAATACCCCTGCTACCTCTTGAGCATGCGTTGGTTTTCCCTTGAAAAGGAAAGCATGATGCAGCAAATTAACGTAAGTATTTCCCTCAGTTTTTGAGAACCAAGGTATCAATCCAGTAGCAGATAACACGCAAGTCACCTAGTACCTACACAAATAATCAAGAACCTCGCAACCAACGCGATAAAGGGGTTGTCAATCCTTCACGGTCACTTGCGAAAGTGAGATCTGATAAAGATAGTAAGATAGATAGATAAACTTGATTATAAAACCACAATTCATCGGATCTTGGAAAACACACCGCAAAAAGTATTACATCGAATAGATCTCCAAGAACATTGAGGAGAACATTGTATTGAGAACCAAAGAGAGAGAAGAAGCCATCTAACTAATATCTATGGACCCGAAGGTCTGTGGTAAACTACTCACACATCATCGGAGAGGCTATGGTGTTGATGTAGAAGCCCTCCATGATCGAATCCCCCTCCGACAGATCGCCGGAAAAGGTCCCAGATGGGATCTCATGGGTACAGAAGGTTGCGGCTGTGGAAAAGTGGTTTCATGGCTCCCCTGGTGTTTTTATGGTACAAGAGTATATATATGCGAAAGAAGTACGTCGGTGGAGCTCCGTGGGGTGCACGAGGGTGGGGGCGTGCCCTCCTATCTCGTGGAAGCTTCGTGGAGTTCCAGACTTCCACTCCAAGTCTCCTGGTTTGCATTTGTTCCAAGAAAGATCCTCGCGAAGGTTTTGTTCCATTTGGATTCCGTTTGATATTCCTTTTCTGCGAAATACCGAAATAGGCAAAAAAACAGAAACTGACACTGGGCCTCTGGTTAATAGGTTAGTCCCAAAAATAAAATAAAATAGCATATTAAAGCCCATTAAACATCCAAAACAGATAATATAATAGCATGGAACAATAAAAAATTATAGATACGTTGGAGATGTATCAAGCATCCCCAAGCTTAATTCCTGCTCATCCTCGAGTACGTAAATGATAAAAACATAATTTTTGATGTGGAATGCTACCTAAGATAATTTCAATGTAATTTTCTTTATTGTGGCATGAATGTTCAGATCCAAAGGATTCAAGACAAAAGTTAAATATTGACATAAAAATAATAATACTTCAAGCATACTAACCAGGCAATTATGTCTTCTCAAAATAACATAGCCAAAGAAAGCTCATCCCTACAAAATCATATAGTTTGGCCATGCTTCATTTCTGTCACACAAAATGCTCCCATCATGCACAACCCCGATGACAAGCCAAGCAATTGTTTCATACTTAGCCTTTTCAAACTCTTTCAACTTTCACGCAATATATGAGCGTGAGCCATGGACATAGCACTATAGGTGGAATAAAATGGTGGTTGTGGAGAAGACAAAAAGGAGGAAGATAGTCTCACATCAACTAGGCGTATCAATGGGCTATGGAGATGACCATCAATAGATATCAATGTGAGTGAGTAGGGATTGCCATGCAACAGATGCACTAAAGTGTATGAAAGCTCAACAAAAGAAACTAAGTAGGCGTGCACCCAACTTGCTTGCTCACGAAGACCTAGGGCAATTTGAGGGAGCCCATCATTGGAATATACAAGCCAAGTTCTATAATGAAGAATTCCCACTAGTATATGAAAGTGACAACATATGAAATTCTCTATCATGGAGATCATGGTGCTACTTTGAAGCACAAGTGTGGATAAAGGATAGTAACATTGCCCCTTCTCTCTTTTTCTCTCATTTATTTTTTTATTTTTTTATTTGGGCCTTTTCTTTTTTATGGCCTCTTTTATTTATTTATTTTTCATCCGGAATCTCATCCCGACTTGTGGGGAATCATAGTCTCCATCATCCTTTCCTCACATGGGACAATGCTTTAATAATGAAGATCATCACACTTTTATTTACTTACAACTCAAGAATTACAACTCGATACTTAGAACAAAATATGACTCTATGTGAATGCCTCTGGAGGTGTACCGGGATGTGCAATGAATCAAGAGTGACATGTATAAAAAATTATGAATGGTGGCCATGCCACAAATACGTTGTCAACTACATGATCATGCAAAGCAATATGACTATGATGAAGCATGTCATAATAAACATAATGGTGGAAAGTTGCATGGCAATATATCTCGGAATGTCTATGGAAATGCCATAATAGGTAGGTATGGTGGCTGTTTTGAGGAAGGTATTACTGGCGAAAGTTGCGCGACATAAGAGAGGCTAGCAATGGTGGAAGGGTGATAGTGCGTATAATCCATGAACTCAACATTAGTCATAAATAACTCACATACTTATTGCAAAAATCTACAAGTCATTAAAACCAAGCACTACACGCATGCTCCTAGGGGGATAGATTGGTGGGAAAAGACCATCGCTCGTCCCCGACCGCCACTCATAAGGAAAGCAATCAAAGAACACCTCATGCTTCAAATTTGTCACACAACGGTTACCATACGTGCATGCCACGGGACTTGCAAGCCTCAACACAAGTATTTCTCAATTTCACAGTTACTCAACTAGCACGACTCTAATATTACCATCTTTATATCTCAAAACAATTATCAAGTATTAAACTATTCAATGCACTCTATATGAAAGTTTTTATTATACCCATCTTGAATGCGCATCATATTATGGCTAATTTTATAACCAAAGCAAATTACCATGCTATTCTAAAAGGCTCTCAAAATAATATAAGTGAAGCATGAGAGATCAATAATTTGTAAAAAATAAAACCACCACCGTGCTCTAAACATATATAAGTGAAGCACTAGAGCAAACTTATCTAGCTCAAAAGATATAAGTGAAGCACATAGAGTATTCCAATAAATTCTGATTCATGTGTGTCTCTCCCAAAAGGTGTGTACAGCAAGGATGATTGTGATAAACTAAAAAATAAAGACTCAAATCATACAAGACGCTCCAAGCAAAACACATATCATGTGGTGGATAAAAATATAGCCTCAAGTAAAGTTACCGATAGACGAAGACGAAAGAGGGGATGCCTTTCGGGGCATCCCCAAGCTTAGGCTTTTGGTTGTCCTTGATTTTACCTTGGGGTGCCTTGGGCATCCCCAAGCTTAGGCTCTTGTCATTCCTTGTTCCAAAATCCATCAAATCTTTACCCAAAAACTTGAAAACTTCACAACACAAAACTCAACAGAAAATCTCATGAGCTCCGTTAGTATAAGAAAGCAAACCACCACTTTAATGTACTGTAATTAACTAATTATTTATTTATATTTGTGTTAAACCTACTGTATTAAAACTTCTCTATGGTTCATACCCCCCGATACTAGCCATAGATTCATCAAAATAAGCAAACAACACACGAAAAATAGAATCTGTCAAAACAGAACAGTCTGTAGCAATCTGGAGGTTTCGAATACTTCTGTAACTCCAAAAATTCTGAAAAATTAGGACGACCTAACTAATTTGTATATTGATCTACTTCAGTTGTAATTGATATTTTATCGCTCTCTAGTAAAAAATGAACATTAATTTTGTGAGCGCATACTTTCTTTTTTTATCAGCAAGATCAAACAACAATCACCCAAGAAGATACTAAAGCCTTTACTTGGCACAAACACTAATTAAAACATAAAAAACACAATCATAACAGAGGCTAGATAAATTATTTATTACTAAACAGGAACAAAAAGTAAAGAACAAAAATAAAATTGGGTTGCCTCCCAACAAGCGCTATCGTTTAACGCCCCTAGCAAGGCATTGAGATTTTAATGATGCTCACATGAAAGACAAGAATTGAAGCACAAAGAGAGCATCATAAAACACGTGAAAAACACATCTAAGTCTAACATACTTCCTATGCATAGGCATCTTATAGGCAAACAAATTATCATAGCAAGCAAAAACGAGCATATGCAAGGAAGCGGAAAGAAACAATAGCAATCTCAACATAACGAGAGGTAATTTAGTAACATCACTACAGGAATCAGCTACTTTGCCGTCCGCCACGGCGGACGGCAAAGGCCTGAGCGGCGGACGGCAAAGGCCTTTGCCGTCAGCCACGGACGGTAAAAGGCTCCGGCAAAGTAGGCTAACGGAAGGCCTTTGTCATCCGCCGCTGACGGCAAAATTTCTAGGGTCTTTGCCGTCCGCCGTGTGATGTCATCTACACGTCACTACATGGCAGGTTCTTTGCCGTCCGCCACTGACGGCAAAGTCTTTGCCGTCTGCCACTGTAGGCAAACTGACCAAATGGGTCAGCTCCCAGGAAGCACAGCTGGATGCCACGTGTCTTCTTTGCCGTCCGCGGCAGACGGCAAAGAGCCCGTTGCCGTCAGTGGCAGACGGCAAAGAGTCTGCATTGCCTCTGTTTTTTCATGTACCCAACCATTTTCACAGCAAATAGATGATACATATATATTTTTCACATGGCAACTTCACAGCAAACATATGAGATATCCAACACATATAATTTCATCATACATGCATAGTTCCATCAACCATACATGCATCCAACCATACATATTACAATAGTGTCATCCTACCATACATGCATAGTTCATAGATACAAAGGAAACATAGTTCATCCAAACAAGCACTCCATCTATGCAAGCTTCCGTGAAGTGAATGAATTCTGCAAAATGGGAAATAAGAAAGTTAGAAGAAGAAGATTAGAAGAAGAAGAAGAAGATTAGAAGAAGAAGAAGAAGAAGAAAATGAAGAAGAAGAAGAAGAAGAATATATGACATTTATGAGCTAATTTAGGTGAAATTGATCATTTGTGAGCTAACTTAGGTGAAATGGATCGTTTATGAGCTAACCTAGGTGCAATGGATCGCTTATGAGCAAACTTAGGTAAAATGCATCATTTTAGAGGTAACCTAGGTAAGATGGATCATTTTGGAGCTAACCTAGGTAAAATGGGTCATTTTAGAGCTAACTTGGGTAGAATGGATCATTTATGAGCAAAGTAAGGTTAAATGGGTCAATTTAGAGCTAACGTAGGTAAAATGGATCGTTTATGAGCTAAGTAAGGTAAAATGGATCATTTTAGAACTAACTTAGGTAAAATGGATCGTTTATGAGCTAACTAAGCTAATTATGCCATTTTTGACATAAGTAAGCTAAGTACATGTCATTATTGAGCAAACCTAGTTAATTAAGCATATTAGAGCTAACTTTGGTCATTTTGGAGGAAACAAAGCTAAGTACAGATCGTTTTAGAGCTAACTTAGGTAAAATGGATGGTTTTGGAGGTCAGTAAGCTTATTAAGTCATTTTGGAGGTGAAGAAGCTAAGTCTAGGTCATTATGGTAAGCATTGGAGGAAATAAAGCTAAGTCTAGGTCTTTATGCATGTGTTAAGCAAAACACTAGATCAACTTACCAAGATGTAGGAGGTGTAGGAGCGGGGTGGCTCGTGTCGGTAGCTGGAGAAGGATCGTGCGATGCTTGTCTGGAGTTACGCTGCACCAAAGATCATTTCCAATGTCTTGTTAGCATGATGACACTCAAATGTTAAGACTAGCAAGTAATGTCCATTCAATAAAACTCACCGTGGTCCCAGGAGCAATCACTGGCATCGGCGGAGCGGTCTGACCTGTCTTCTCGCACACAGACTGCACATTTGGTTTTGACGACTCAGTCATACTAGTTAGTAATGAGACAAACACTACATGAATGTTTTGGCTAATCTGCAGAAGAAACTTACCACAAGGAGCTCGTACATGGCCCTTGCCTGCATGTCATTCCGTGCCCTCTCCTCCTCCATCATCTTTGTCGTCCTCTCCTCCAACTCCCGCTGCCTCTCCGCCGCCTCCGCCAGAAGTTTCTCCGTTCTATCTCTCACACTCTGTATAGCAGCCTGCAACACCACTCACATGACCATTTGTAATCATTGATGGAAGCGCACAGAATGTAATGGAGAAAGATAACTGAGTACGTATCAGTAACCTTGATGGCGAGTTGCATTGGCCGTTCACGAGGCCTTATCTCAGGAGCGGAGCTCGACTGGCGCGCCTTGATCTCTGGGAGAGTGCTAGGACAACGGATAAGTCCATCTCCAATGGCTATGGAGCCATGGGACCTCCCGCCACCAGATATCATCAACAGCTCTGGATCAATGGGACCCTGGCTCGGGTTAAAGTCCTCCCCTTTCCTCGCCTTCCCCTCATCTCTATATCTCACGAGCTTGTTGTGGGAGGAGATGTTGGTGAAGTTGTTTGCATCATCGAGGTCAGACTGAGAGAAAGCCTTGACTTTCTTGAAAGAGGCAGTGTGGGCCATGGCATATAGGTCGTACACCTCTGGCACCTTATCCGCCTTATTGTAGCATGCCTGAAAGAAAGAAGCAATGAAAATTAGTAATTAAAGGGCTCAAGCTAGCATGATGAATGAATTGCATGAATCATGAAGCAAACCACATACCCAGTTGCGCCCGAACTGATATAAGTTGGAGCTGCCTTGATGGTGTGGCACACCTTCCATTTGGGCACGTTTGTCCTTGGCCTCGTTGTGGAGGGCTAGCCATTGTGGAGAGCACCACTCATCGACCAACACCTCCCAACAATCCATCCGATCCGCACACCATCTCGGAGGCGCCTAAGTTAGCAAATAGAAACTTGAGCGCTATGGCTAAGAATTACTAAATGAAGGAACTTAAGTAGAGAAGGCATTAAGAATTACCTTCATGTACTGCTCCTTACTCAGGAACTTATCGCGGCACGCCGGCTTGGTCTTCTTGATACCACACAAGGCGTAGTAGTCTCGAACAGCCTGCACCCGAGCCTCGTGCCGTAAGTTCTGGAGTAGGCGCTTGCAGACGTTCTCGATAACATGTGCCGCGTCCTCCTCGTATCCCTCCTCACACCTGTAGAATGTCTGCAATCAAATGAGACAATATTGATTAGTACAATTAATAACTAGCTAGTTGAAGATTTTTAAATGTGTAAAGGAGAAATTACCCAAAACTTTCTTATCACCATGTCTGCCCTCGTGTCGCACACGACACCGTCAATAATCTCATCCGGCGGGGCCGGGGCAGCCACGTAGTGCTCCCAGCTCAATCCAAGCTCTGGAAGCCGACCCTCACCAGGCAACGTGACAAACCCCAGGAAGTTTTGCCGGCAAAGAACTCCAAGGACGGAGTTGGGCCGGCGGACACTATGATGGTGGTCCCAACCCCTGCAGCATGACAAGGCCAACGCATTAGTTATTTGAAAAAACATGAATGCACAAGGTACAAAAATATTAAATGCACTTACGTACCTCTCCCCATCAGGGAAAATCAACCACCTCTGCTCGCGGGTCACCGGCACGGACGGGAGCCGTGTAGCACCACGCTGGTAGACGGTGCCCCCCTCCTCCTCAAGATCAGTCGGCTCCCCACCATCATCAGCATGGCCACTCGGCTCCTCGGGCTGATCCGGCCAGGTACCCCATCCGGACGTGTGCTCCTCCGGGGTCACGTGGGCCGAACTCTCGTGGGCCGAAGGCCAGTCGACCCGAGGCTCGTGGGCCCAAGACTCGTGGACCGAAGGCTCGTGGACCGGAGTCCGTGTAGCCTCCTCCTCGGACGAGTCCACCCTAGCAGTCACGTGCTCGGGTGAAACAGCCGGGGGTGGCGGCGAGGAAGGCGCCGTAGCCCTACCTCCTCTCCCACGACCACGTGCCCCACCTCCTCTCTTCCTACCTCGAGCTCGTCCCCTGCTGGGCACTGCGGTCGACGAAGAAGGGCCCGGCGGTGTGGCCATACTGTCCAGCAACGCTCGGCGGAGAGGTGCGTCTGGAATGGAAGACCTCAGACCACGCTCCCGACCAGTGCCCACCATCTTTCAACACCTGCCATGACAAACAGTAAACGAAATTAGTACAACATAAAAAAAGACCGACATGAATAATAATATGTGTATCACTTAAGTGTATCATCATCAAGTACAACATAAAAAAATGTAATACCTGACACTACTAATAATCTCGATCAGTATCATCAATAAATGCATAATCATCATCATCACTATAATCAATGACGGGCTCATAGGGTTCATTGGCATCAACATGTGCAAGGCCACCTTGACGTAATCGGTCAAGCATTGACAGGTCATCCGCAGCAGTAACCTCTTCTTGTTCCGGCTCTTCTTGTTCCTCCTCTGGGGTGATGTCGGATTCATTGTCACTGTCTACTTCAATGTTTTGGGGTGAAGTATAGCGGTTCTTGAAACGCTTTTTGGAAAGACGTGTCTCTTGGAAGAATTCTCCTTCATATGTGTCTAGGTTAATGTGAGGTTCATAATCCTCTTCCTTTGGGGGAGAAAGTCTAGCACGTGGCGGCACTTCATAAACGACATCCCAACCTTTCAGATTTGGATTAGTTTGGCAGGCCCACGGTAGATAGAATACTTGGGTCGCCTGTTGAGCCATAATATAGACATCAGGAACATCTAAATGAGTGCTTTGGTTGATTTCAACTAGCCCTACATGTTCATGAGTCCTTCTAGTCTCCTTCGGCTGAAACCAATAACATTTGAAGACTACGACATTCGGTGGATTTTCACCATAGAACAGAAGTTCATAAATTGCTTCAACTCTCCCATAATACTCGGTACCTCCTTCGCCGATAGCAGATACACAACAATTTGTTGACTTTCGGTCGGCCATAGATAGCTCTTTGCCATAGGTACGAAAGCGATACCCGTTGATGTCGTACTTGTCAAATGAACGGACCTTATAGTCAAAACCATTAGCGACTTGTCTCAATTCGGCGTCCATAGACTCTGAATTAGCCTACAAGTTTAATATGAAAGGATTGTTGCATTATGCACAAATTAGCGAATGATATGAAATTTTCTAATAGAAATTACCGTTTGTTTGAACCAAGAGATGAAACCGGGATAGCCACCTCCTTGCTTTGCGAGAAGCTCATACTCTTCGACGGAATCCTTTTGGATCTCCGCTCCATACGAGAATATGGTGACATATCGACTGTATGACATATCCAGGAATAAGAGTAGTTCAAAGGAAATAGAAGTTGCGAAACAATGTACCGAGAACTTACTCGATGTACGGCCGCACTTCTATCAGGTTGTTGAAGATATACAACGAAATGGTCCGCCATTCTTCGTTATCCAAAGATACTGGATGTGAAACACTAGCTGGTGCGAGATTCCCTTTGAATAGGCTGAGGTTGGATCCACCCTTTTTAGACTCGTCAGCATTGTACCGAGGCTTCGGATTATGCAAATGACGATTTTTGGCTTCGTAGTGCGCTGTTACGAAGTTTGCCGCCTCCTCTGTGATGAATGCCTCAGCCATCGATGCTTCAATTCTACGTTTATTTTTACATTTTTCTCGAAGCGTCTTCTGCATCCTCTCAGTTGGGTAGCACCAACGATTTTGCACGGGCCCCCCCAATCTTGCCTCGGTCGGGAGATGCAAAATCAAATGCTGCATTGGATTAAAGAAGCCCGGTGGAAAGATCTTCTCTAACTTGCAGATCAACTCCGGCGCCAACTCTTCCATTTCTTCTAGCACGCCAGGCGATAGTTCTTTCGCACAAAGAACACGGAAGAAATAGCTGAGTTCTGCCAGTACTAGCCATTCATCCTCAGGGATGAAGCCACGCAACATCACCGGCATTACCCGCTCAATCCATATGTGCCAATCATGACTCTTGAGACCAAATATCTTCAGTCTATCAAGATTCGCTCCCCTCTTTAGATTCGCTGCATACCCATCGGGGAACATCAACTGTTGTTGCACCCACAAGAGAATTTCCCTCATAGCTGGCCTTCCAAGATTGAACCATGCCTTTGGCTTCGTCCAGTTCTGCTTTCCTTTCGGTTCTTTCATGTTTTGTAACGGCCTATCACATAGCGCCTCCAGATCGACTCTAGCCTTAGTATTATCCTTTGACTTCCCATCTATGCCGAACAATGTACCAAAAAGTGCCTCGGCGATATTCTTCTCAGTGTGCATCACGTCGATGTTGTGTGGGCAAATGAGGTCTTTGAAGTAAGGCAGATCCCATAAGCATGTTTTGTGAGTCCACGCATGCTTAGTATTATACCCCTTGAAGTACCCTGGACGTTGTGGATCTGGCTCGAGAGCGTTTAACTGATCCAGGGTCTGTTGGCCTGTCAATGCAGGTGGTGCAGAGTTTTTGACAACTCTACCCCTGATGAAGTTCTTCTTGTCTTTCCTGAACTTATGGCGAGGATCCAGGAACTGTCTATGCATGTCGAAGCAATAAAACTTGCGACCGGCCTGAAGCCAACGAAACTCAAGAGCTCCCTTGCATGTGGGGCACGGGAACCTTCCATGCACACACCAGCCAACGAATAGCGCATACGCCGGCAAGTCATGCGTCGAGTACATGTACCAGACACGCATTATGAAGTTCCGTTTGCTAAAGGCGTCGTATGTCTTGAACCCATTATCCCAGGCTTCTTGCAATTCGTCCTTAAGCGGCTGCATGTACACATTCATATTTTTGCCCGGATAGTTGGGTCCTGGAATTATCAACGTCAGGAAAATGTTCTTTCTTTGCATAATCTGTCCGAGGGGGGGGGAGATTGAGTGGAAAGACAAATACGGGCCAACAACTGTATTGGGCTGCCGTCATACCAAACACACTGAACCCATCCGTGCTGATGCCGACTCGAGGATGCCTCGGATCTGCCGCTTTGTCAGCATGTAATTCATCAAACTTTTTCCACGCAACACCATCCGATGTGTGTACCATCATCAGATTCCCATCTGCATCTAGTTCGGTTCTTTTGCCTGTTTTGTGCCATGTCATCTGTCTGGCCGTCTCTTCGACCATGAAAAGACGTTGAAGTCTTGGTACGATTGGCATATACCGAAGAACAGTAACGGGGATTTTGGTCTGTGTCTTCTCACCCATACCGTTGTCTACCACAATATACCTGGAAGACTTGCAAATGGGACAATAGTTCAAGTCCGCATAGTCAAGCCTAAATAAGGCACATCCTTTCTCACAGGCATGTATCTTCTCATAGGGCATCTTCAGTGCACGGAGGATTTTGTCCGACTGGTACAGGTTTGCAGGCATTACATGGCATTTGGGTAGAAAGCGTCCAAATACTGTCATAATTGCGTCATAGCATTCTCTGCCCAAGTTGAACTGAGCCTTCAGAGCCATTACTTGTGAGATGGCATCCAACTGACAAAGCTCAGTGTGCTCGTGGAGCGGACGTTTCGAAGACTCCAACATTTCATTGAAGGCCTTTGCAGATTCCTCCATCTCCTCGTCTGAATCCCGAGCATCATCATAGCCTTGCACCATGTTTTCCATCCCGGTACCATGCTCGTCGGTGCGACGACGATCCACCTCAGCTCGGTCACGTTGGGCAGACTCACCATGAAATGTCCACACCGTATAATCGGGCGTAAAACCACTCTTCTGCAGGTGTTTGCCCATTTCAGCCTCTGTCTTCTTTTCCCAATTGCCGCACCGGAAACAGGGGCACCAGGTTTTCTTTTGGCCATTTGCAAATGCGGCTTGCACAAACCCCTTAGTTTTTGTGAACCATTCAGCGCTCCATTTGTTCTGACCAGTGTGACCGGTATACATCCAAGCACGGTCACTCATCTTGACTTTCAGAGCTACTGGACACACAACAATTATATATGTAATTCACCATGTATATATTCATCAGTTGATCTACTTTGTCAATTTTATTACGTCCATGCAACCTACACTCTAATAGGTAATGGTAGGTCCTAATCCCACCCGTGTATGTGTAGATTGGGTTTATTTTCCCATGCTATGCTCCAGATTCGACGCAAATTTCGGCAGCACCTCCCCGCTGTTCTCCTGATACACGTCTCTGCAATAAATAGAGAGGATGTGTACCCGGAGAACAACAGGGGAGGCACTGACGAAATATATGCGTCGGATCCGGAGCAAAGCATATGGGAAAACAAACCCAATCTACACATACTCGGGCTGTCCATGGATAGCGTTGGACAATTCGAAAGAATCAAGGTTATATATATGCAAATGCATGCATATTTATAACTATGATGCTTTCGAACAGGAGACACATATTGGTTACGCATACTGATGATTCAAGACACATACATAGCTAGCTATCAAGTTTCATCGGAATAGATCAAATAATTAATGGGGGAGGAGGACTTGTCATTTGTGCTCACCCACGAACGAAGGGGCAGAGCTCGTCAAACGCACGGCGAGGTCGTCGAACACCAAACCTCGCAGCGATGAAACAACTGCACATTTAAAACTACACGATCAACACAATTATATATGATGTTTTTCATAACAAAATCGAAAAATATATGACCTAACTAATAATTCACAAATATATGACCCCGTTGGCCTCTGGAAGGCCAAAGAACACCTTTACGGGAGGTGTCGGTGGTCGGGGTGTCCTGTCGGTGTCGGCGTGCCGTGTCGGGGTCGGGGTGCTGTTTCGGGGTCGGGGTGTGGTGTCGGGGTCAGGGTGTCGGGTCAGGCTCGGGGTCGGGGTGTCGGGTCAGGGTGCCGGGTCGGGGTCTGGGTACCGTGTCGGGTCTGGGTCGGGGTGTCGGGGTCGGGGTCGGGGTGTCGGGTCAGGCTTGGAGTGTCGGGGTGTCGGGGTTGGGGTCTTCTTCTTTTTCCTCCTTTCCTTTTTCCTCTTCTTCTTCTCCTCCTCTCCTCTTTTTTCTTCTTCTTCTTCCTCCTTTCCTTTTTCCTCTTCTTCTTCTCCTCCTCTCCTCTTTTTTCTTCTTCTTCTTCCTCCTTTCCTTTTTCCTCTTCTTCTTCTCCTCCTCTCCTCTTTTTTCTTCTTCTTCTTCCTCTTCTTCTTTTTTCTTCTCCTCTCCTCTTCTTCTTCTTCTCCTGTCTCCTCTTTTTCTCTTTTCTTCTTTCCTAAAACTAAACTAAACCTAAAACTAAAACTAAAAAAACAGAAAAAGAAAAAAACTAAATCTAAACCTAAAACTAAACTAAAACTAAACCTATAAACCTAAAACTAATCCTAAAACTAAAACTAAATCTAAACTAAACATAAACCTAAAACTAAAAAAACAGAAAAAAGGAAAAAGAAAAAAAGGAAGAAGAAGGCCTCACCTGCAGGGTGGAGGAGGGGGGCGGTGCGGCCTGGGGCGACGGAGGAGCGGGGCGAGGGCGGTGGGGGCGGGGGGCGCTGGGGCGGCGGCGGGGCGTGGTGCGACGGGGCGGTGGAGGTGGGAGAGAGAGATGAGGGTGTGGGGCGCGGCCCCGTTAACGTTACGTGGGGCCTCCCTCTTTGCCGTCCGCCAACCTTTGCCGTCCGCCTCCTTGCTCTTTGCCGTCCGCTAGCGGACGGCAAAGAGGGGGGCCCGTCAGGTTTTTTTTTTTGCAGCTCGTCAGTGGGGCCCCTCCCTCTTTGCCGTCCGCTAGCCGACGGCAAAGAATCTTTGCCGTCCGCTAGCAGACGGCAAAGGACTGGCTGATGGCAAACTTTGTCTTTGCCATCAGCCAGTTCTTTGCCGTCTGCTTTTTGAAAGCTGATGGCAAAGAGCTTCTTTGTCGTCCGCTAGCGGACGGCAAAGAACTGGCAGATGGCAAACTAGCTGATTCCAGTAGTGCATGAAAATTTCTACAATCATATTTTCCTATCTCATAATAATTACATGTAAGATCATAAGAAAATTCAACAATATAGCTATCATGTGAAATTTTCTCTTCATGATCCACATGCATGCAAAGTTGACACTCTTCCGAAATAGTGGGATTATCATAAAATAAAGTCATGACCTCTCCGAACCCACTTTTATCAGAAACTTCATAAGATTGAACATTATCCAAATATGTGGGATCTAAAGTTGACACTCTTCCAAACCCACTTTCAATATTATTGCAAACATTATTATCAATCTCATATTCATCATGGGGCTTAAATAAATTTTCAAGATCATAAGAAAAATCACCCCAATCATGATCATTGCAACAAGTAGTAGACAAAGCAAAATTAGCATCCTCAAGCTTAGGGTTTTGCATATCATTAACACAATTGACATTAATAGAATTTATAATAACACCATTGCAATCATGCTTTTTATTCAAGGAGCTATCGTGAATCACTTTATAATTTTCTTCTTTCAACACTTCATCACAATTTTCAGATTCACGAATTCAAGCAAAACCTCATAAAGATAATCTAGTGCACTCAACTCACTAGCAATTGGTTCATCATAATTGGATATTCTAAAAATATTAGCAAGAGGATGAGGATCCATAAAATTAGATATTTAGCAAGCGAAGATGCAAGCTAATAGAAGGCACATGGTAACACGAGCAAACAGAAGGACGAACGGAAGAAGGGCGAAGAAAAGGCAAATTTTGTGAAGTGGGGGAGAGGAAAACAAGAGGCGAATGGAAAATAATGTAATGCGAGGGAGAAGAGTTTATGATGGCTACTTGGTATGTCTTGACTTGAGCGTAGATCTCCCCGGCAACGGCGCTAGAAATCCGTCTTGCTACCTCTTGAGCATGTGTTGGTTTTCCCTTGAAGAGGAAAGGGTGATGCAGCAAAGTAGCATAAGTATTTTCCTCAGTTTTTGAGAACCAAGGTATCAATCCAGTAGGAGATAACACGCAAGTCACCTGGTACCTGCACGAACAATCAAGAACCTCGCAACCAACGTGATAAAGGGGTTGTCAATCCCTTCACGGTCACTTGCGAAAGTGAGATCTGATAAAGATAGTAAGATAAATATTTTTGGTATTTTTGTTGTATAGATTGGAAAGTAAAGATTGCAAAATAGTAAACGAGATGTGAAAATAAAAGAGATGCAATATAATAAGAAAGAGACCCGGGGGCCATAGGTTTCACTAGTGGCTTCTCTCAAGATAGCAAGTATTACGGTGGGTGAACAAATTACTGCCAAGCAATTGATAGAAGATCGCATAATTATGAGAATATCTAGGCAATGACTATGAACATAGGCATCACGTCCATGTTAAGTAGACCGGAACGATTCTGCATCTACTACTATTACTCCACACATCAACCGCTATCCAGCATGCATCTAGAGTATTAAGTTCATAAGAACAAGGTAATGCTTTAGGCAAGATGACATGATGTAGAGGGATAAACTCAAGCAATATGATATAAACCCCATCTTTTTATCCTCGATGGCAACAATACAATACGTGCCTTGCTGCCCCTACTGTCACTGGGAAAGGACACCGCAAGATTGAACCCAAAGCTAAGCACTTCTCCCATTGCAAGAAAGATCAATCTAGTAGGACAAACTAAACGTATAATTCAAAGAGACTTGCAAAGATATCAAATAATGCATATAAAAATTCAGAGAAGAACCAAATATTATTCATAGATAAACTTGATCATAAATCCACAATTCATCGGATCTCGGCAAACACAACACAAAAAGTATTACTTCGAATAGATCTCCAAGAACATCGATGAGAACTTTGTATTGAGAACCAAAGAGAGATAAGAAGCCATCTAGCTAATAACTATGGTCCTGAAGGTCTGTGGTAAACTACTCACACATCATCGGAGAGGCTATGGTGTTGATCGAAGCCCTCCGTGATCGAATCCCCCTCCGGCAGATCACCGAAAAAGGCCCCAGATGGGATCTCACGGTTACAGAAGGTTGCGGCGGTGGAAAAGTGGTTTCGTGGCTCCCCTAATGTTTTAAGGGTATAAGAGTATATATAGGCGAAAGAAGTACGTCAGTGGAGCTCCGTGGGGCCCACGAGGGTGGGGGCGTGCCTACCCGCCTGGGCATGCCTACCCCCTGGGTGCGCCCTCCTATCTCGTGGAAGCTTCGCGGAGTTCCAGACTTCCACTCCAATTTTCCTGGTTTGTGTTTGTTCCAAGAAAGATCCTCGCGAAGGTTTCGTTTCGTTTGGATTCCGTTTGATATTCCTTTTCTGCGAAACGCTGAAATAGGCAAAAAACAAAAATTGACACTGGACCTCCGGTTAATAGGTTAGTCCCAAATATAATATAAAAGAGCATATTAAAGCCCATTAAACATCCAAAAAAGATAATATAATAGCATGGAACAATAAAAAATTATAGATACGTTGGAGACGTATCAACCCCAATATTCCAGAAACCCTAGGGGAGTCAACAGAAATCAATTCCAGCTGCCGCAAGTTCCAGATCCAATCTAGACACCATCATGGAGGGGTTCATCATCCTCATTGGCGCCTCTCCGATGATGCGTGAGTAGTTCATTGTAGACCTACGGGTCCATAGTTAGTAGCTAGATGGCTTCCTCTCTCTATTTTGATTCTCAATACAATGGTCTCTTGGAGATCTATTTGATGTAACTTTTTTTGAAGTGTGTTTGTTGGGATCCGATGAACTATGAGTTTATGATCAAATCTATGTTTTTATTCATGAAAGTTATTTGAGTTATTTTATCTCTTATATGCATGATTACTTATAGCCTCATATTTCTTCTTCAAATATTTGGTTTAGTTAGGCCAACTAGATCGATTTTTCTTGCCATGGGAAGAGGTGCTTTGTGATGGGTTCGATCTTAAGGTGCTTGATCCTAGTGACAGAAGGGGAAACGACACATATGTATCGTTGCCATTAAGGATAACAAGATGGGGTCTATTTCTACATAAATAGATCTTGTCTACATCATGTCATCGTTCTTATGGCATTACTCTGTTTCTCCATGAACTTAATACACTAGATGCATGCTGGATAGCGGTTGATGTGTTGAGTAATAGTAGTAGATGCAGGCAGGAGTCGGTCTACTAATCTTGGACATGATGCCTATATAATGATCATTGCTCGGATATCGTCATGATTATTTGAAGTTCTATCAATTACCCAATAGTAATTTGTTTACCCACCGTATGCTATTTTTCTCGAGAGAAGCCACTAGTAAAACCTACGACCCCTGGGTCTCTTCTTTATTATATTTGCCTTTGCGATATATTTTTATTTGCTTTTATTTTCAGATCTATTAATCCAAAAATACCTTGCTGAAATTTTTATTTATTTATTTTATCTCACGTTCCCACGAGATAAAAACTAGCTTACACCCGTTGTATCTGAACATAGAGTCTATCACACCCGATCATCACGAGGTGCTTCGAAACGACAAACTTTTGCAATGGTGCATACTTAGGGAGAATACTTTTATCTTGAAATTAAGTGAAGGATCATCTTATAATGCTACTGTCATCCTAAGAAAAATAAGATGCATAAAAAGATAAACATCACATGTAATCAATATATGTGACATGATATGGCCATTATCATCTTGTGCTTTTGATCTCCATCTCCAAAGCACCAGCATGATCTCATCGTCACCGGCATGACACCATGATCTCCATCATCGTGTTGTCACGTGGTTGTCTCACCAACTATTGCTTCTACAACTATTGCTAATGCATAGCGATAAAGTAAAGCAATTACATGGCGTTAAATCATTGACACGTAGGTCATACAATAAATTAGAGACAACCCATGGCTCCTGTCGGTTGCCATACTCATCGACATGCAAGTCGTGAACCTATTACAAAACATGATCATCTCATACATCAACATATATCACATCATGTTTTGGCCATACCACATCACAACATGCCCTGCAAAAACAAGTTAGACGTCCTCTACTTTGTTGTTGCAATTTTTACGTGGCTGCTAGAGAAAACTATAAGAATTGTTCTTATCTACGCAAAACCACAACGGTGATATACAAGTTGCCTTTTAACCTTCTACAAGGACCGCCTTTGCCAAATCAGATTCAACTAAAGTAGGAGAGACACACACCCGCAAAGCCACTTTTATGCAATACAAGTTGCATGTCACTCAATGAAACGGGTCTCTTGTGTATGGACAAGTAAGGTTGGTCCGAGTCGCTTCATCCCACAATAGCGCCGAATCCAAATAAGACAAAGAAAGTAAGCAATTTGAACATCAACACCCACAACTTCTTTGTGTTCTACTCGTGCAAATATATCTACGCATAGACCTAGCTCTGATACCACTGATGGGGAACGTTGCATGAAAATCAAAAAAATTCCTACGAACCACCCAAGATCTATTCTAGGAGATGCATAGCAACAAGAGGTGAGTGTATCTACGTACCCTTGTAGTCCAAAAGCGTTAGTATTGTAACATGGTTTATGTAGTCGTACCCGTCGTGATCCAATCATGATCCAATCCGATCTAGTGCCGAACAGATGGCACCTCTGAGTTTAGCGCATGTATGGCTCGACGGCATTCTCTCCTTACTGATCTGGCAAGGGGGAGAAGAGGTAGATGAGATCTGAACCAACACAATGGCGTGGTGGTGGTAATGACAGCGGAACACCGACAGGGCTTCGCCAAGCGCTGCTGGATCGAGGTGGAGGCTTCTCGGGAGAGAGAGGAGGCTTGGGTTTGGTGTGTCGAGCCCTTGCGCCCCTCCCCACTATGTATAGGGGTATAGGAGGGTTGGGGCGCAGCTCTAGCCCCTCCTCCAAGGAGGGGAGGCGTCCAAGGTAGGAAACTTACCTCCCAAGGCAAGTGGACTCCCACCCACTAAGGGTTTCTCCTTCCCAGATGCATGGGCCTTGTAGGGGTTGGTTCCCTTGGCCCATTAAGGCCAGGGCGCCCCTATAGCCAATGCTAGTGTATGGTACATGGTGGAACCCTCCAAGGACTCCCGGACCCCCTCGGAACCTTCTGGTGACTTCTCGGTACAATATAGAAAAAACTGGACCTTTTCCCGGAACCCCGACAACAACTTTCCATATATAAATCTTTACCTCCGAACTATTCCGAAGCTCCTCGCGATGTCCCAAATCCCATCAGGGACTCCGAAAAACCTTCAGACTTTCCACTATTAATATCTCAATACTACACTAGCGCTACCGAATGTTAAGCATGCGACCCTACGGGTTCGAGAATCATGTAGACATGACCGGGATTCCTGTCCAGTCAATAACCAATAGCGGGACTTGGATGCCCACATTGGTTCCCACATATTCCATGAAGATCTTTATCAGTTGAACCACGATGTCAAGGATTTAGTTAATCCCGTATACAATTCCATTTGTCTGGCGATATGTTACTTGCCCGAGATTCGATCATTGCTATCTCCATACCTAGTTCAATCTTGTTACTAGCAAGTATCTTTACTCATTCCGTAATAAAAGATCCCGTGACTAAACTCATTAGGTACATGCTTGCATGCCTCTTGTGATGTTGTATTACCGAGAGGGCACGGACATATCTCTCCGTCACACGGAGCGACAAATACCAGTCTCGATCCGTGCTAACCCAACAAACACCTTCACAGATACCTGTAGAGCACCTTTATGATCACCCAGTTACGAAGTGACTTTTGGATACACACTAAGTGTTCCTTCGGTGTCAAGGAGTTGCACGATCTCATGGTCTAAGGAACAGATACTTGACATGATGAAAGTTGTAGCAAATAACTAAACGATCTGATGCTAAGCTTATGGTTGGGTCTTTCCATCACATCATTCTCCTAATGATGTGATCCCATTATCAAATGACAACTCATGTCTATGGTTAGGAAATCTTAACCATCTTTGATCAACGAGCTAGTCTAGTAGAGGCATACTAGGGAAACGATGTAGTTTATGTATTCACACATGTATTTAAGTTTCTAGTCAATATAATTCTAGCATGAATAATAAACATTTATCATGAAATGGGAAAATATGATAATAACCAATTTAATATTTCCTCTAGGGCATATTTCCAACAAGAGAGTCTCCTATGTTTTCACTTTCATATACTAGTGGGAATTTTTTTTATTATAGAATTTGGCTTGTATATTCCGATGATGGGCTTCCTCAAATGCATGAGGTCTTCATGAGCAAGCAAGTTGGATGCACGCCCACTTAGTTTTAAGTTTAAGCTTTTCATACACTTATAGTTCTTAGTGCATCCGTCGCATGACAATCCGTACTCCTCGCATTGACATCAATTGATGGGCATCTCCATAGCCCGTTGATTAGCCGCGTCGATGAGGGACTATTTTCCTTTTTTTTGTCTTCTGTATATTAATCTCTGCCACTGATTCCACCCGTAGTGCTATATCCATGGCTTATGCTCATGTATTGCATGGGGGTTGAAAAAGTTGAAGCGCATTAAAAAGTATGAACCAATTACTCGACTTGTCATCGGGGTTGTGCATGATAAATACTTTATGTTAAGAAGGTGGAGCATGACAAGGTTATATTATTTTGTAGGATAATGGTCTTTAGCATTTTTTATTTTGAAAGGAATGATTGTTTGTTGGTACGCCTGAGTATTGATGTCTTTATGTCAAATTATAGACTATTGCTTTGAATCATTACGATCTAAATATTCATACCATGAAAGAAAGATTACATGATAGACATGTCAGGTAGCATTCCACATCAAAAATTATGTGTTTATCATTTACCTACTCGAGGATGAGCAGGAATTAAGTTTGGGGATGCTTGATACGTCTCCAACGTATCTATAATTTTTGATTGTTACATGCTATTATAGTATCAATCTTGGATGTTTTATATGCAATTATATGCAATTTTATATCATTTTTTGGGACTAACCTATTAACCTAGTGCCAGTTGTTGTTTTTTTGCTTGTTTTTGGCTTTTCAGAAAATCAATATCAACATAGTCCAAATGAAGAAAAAACTTTGGATTAATTTTTCTAGACCAGAAGGGACCCATGAAAGTTCGCGAATAGACCAAAAGAGCCACGAGAGAGCGACAAGCCCGCTAGGCGCGCTCACGGGGGGGGGGGGGGGGGGGGGGGAGGGGGGCGCCCCCAGGCTTGTGGGCCCCTCGTGGCACCTCTTGACCTAATTTCGCCTCTATAAATTCCCAAATATTCCCAATATACCAGAGAGACACTCGAAACACTTTTTCCACCGCTGCCAGCTTCTGTTCTTCCGCGATCCCATTTGGAGGCCTTTTTTGGCACTCTGCTAGAGGGGGAATCGATCACGAAGAGCTTCTATATCGTCCTTGCTGCCTTTCGATGATGCGTGAGTAGTTCACCATAGACCTACGGGTCCATATCTAGTAGCTAGATGGCTTCTTCTCTCTCTTTGGTCTTTAATACAATGTTCTCCTTGATGTTCTTGGAGTTCTATCCAATATAATCTTCTTTTGCGGCGTGTTTTTTGGGATCCTATGAATTGTGGGTTTACGATCAGATTATTCATGAATATTAATTGAGTCTTCCCTGAACTTTATTATGCATGATTGTTATAGCTTTGTATTTCTGTGTGATCTATCGGTTTGGTTTGGCCAACTAGATTGATTTATCTTGCAATGGGAGAGGTGCATTGTGATGGGTTCAATCTTGTGGTGCTCTATCCCAATGACAAAGTAGGGGACACATATTTGTATTGTTGTCATTAAGGATAAAACAATAGGGTCTATTCATATTAGTTGAGTGTACTTTGTCTACATCATGTCATTTTGCTTAAGGCATTACTCTATTTTATACTTAATACTCTAGATGCATGCTGGATAGCGGACGATGAGTGGAGTAATAGTGGTAGATGCAGGCAGGAGTTGGTCCACTTGTCTCGGACATGATGCCTATATACATGATCATTGCCTCGAATATCATCATAATTATGCGTTTTTTTATCAATTGCCCAATAATAATTTGTTCACCCACCGTATGCTATGTGCTCGAGAGAGAAGCCTCTAGTGAAAACTATGGCCCTGGGTCTACTTTTATCATATATAAAAACACAAAAATACCTTGCTGAAATTTTATTTCCTTTATTTTGGTTTGCAATTTATCTTAATACCTACCACTACGAGATTTAATCCTTGCAAATAACCACTGGGGGGATTGATAACCCCCTTGTTTGCGTTGGGTGCAAGTATTTGCTTTTGCGTGTGCAAGTGTTGCTAATGAGATTCTGTGTGGTTCTCCTAACCTTGATTCTTAACTGAGGAAAACACTTATATCTACTGTACTGCTTCATCCTCTCCTATTTGAGGAAATCCCAATGCAGCTCACAAGTAGCAGCCACCAAGGAGGTAAAGACCCTCCTTGGGCCGCCGGCCAAGGGGGAGGAGTAGACTCCTCCCCTAGTCCAATTCGCCCCCCCCCCTATATGACAAGGGGGCACCACTTCCTTATGGGCCTTCGTGGCCCATAATTCCTTCCACCACTTGGCCTTTTAAGGCCCATTGATATTAAATTAAATATATAAATGTTCTAAATATTTTTTAGACCATTATATATATATATATATAATTTGACATCCCGGAAACATTTTCTACCTATATATATTTATCGGTAATACCCGGTATTACCTGATATTCACCGACACCCTTCCGGTGACCCCGAAACATTTCCAAATCCTCTTGGAACTATTCCAAATATTAATGAAATAATTCCACAAATATATTCTCATCACTCCTGTCCTACTTACACTCAGCATATCGTGATCGCCTTAAGCTTGTGACCCTGTAGGTTCGGTACCTCATAGACATGAACGAAACCGTTTGTTCAATGACCGATAGCAGAACCGTGGACGTCCATATCTTTTTTTCGAATCCGCAGACGTCCATATCAATCCCTATGAGCACACGAATGATATTTGAGTGAACCTTTGGCTATCATGTGATGTTCCCTTTGCTTCACGATACTTCACAAAACCCGAGATGCATCGGTATCCTCCTGAGTCATCACCATGCTCACTATACCGAAATCCTTGTTACCGGTTTTGTTCTTCTTTCTCGTTATTGCGTTTCGGCATCCCCGTAATGAAGTTATCTTTTCCTGGCCAAACAATACTTAATGTCTTCACACTAAGAGGGCCCTAAGAATATTTTCCATCGTCGGAGGAGAAAATCTCAGTCTCGAGCTATATAGTCCCTTGTCAAACTTTTCGATCTGCCTATAAGTTGTCTTTATGATCACCGTGTTACAGATGACGTTTGAGCAACCCCAAAGCTCACCGTACGGTAAGAAGTGACTACGATACTCTCATGGTCTAAGGAGCAAATTCACATGTTAACACTCCGTGTTATTACAATTGATTACAGATGATATTAACTCAATTCATAACATACAAGATTGGGTCGATTTAATATGATCGTTCTTCCAACGTCATAATCTCAATGTTGTTTTAGGACTATCGTTGCACTTAACGATATCCTAAGATCCGGAAAACATGATCACCAACAACACTTGAGCTAGTCTTAGAGACAAAACTAGGAACCTTTTATTAACCGTTTATCATTTCACACGTGGATATGAGTTTTCCACTAAATCACATATTGTGGGATCATAGTAGTTATAGAATGAAATGTAAACTCTATAACTATGAATATGGAAATATAATAATACAAATATTATTGCATCTAGGGCATATTTCCAACACCAAGCTAAGTTTTTCGACAAAGGGTGAATTTTATTGGCTCAAAATGGAGCATCAAGAGGATACAAACACAATGAGCACACCCGGCCTATGCATAACTAGGACGCACACAGCCAAAACTAACGCACGCACACAAAAACCTGCCAGAAATAGTAAAGTCATATAAGACCAAAGCTATGCATAAGCGAGGAAAAAATACAAAGCAACCAGATCCAATCAGCAAACTACATTAATGATCATATCCGCACCAACCATCTCATGGCACCACATGAATGACGAGGTTCTTCAACAGCAACGCCTTCAGGAAGGAAGCGATGATCAATCGCTGCCGTCACCAAATCCAACCACTCAAGTTCAGGATTTAGGGTTTCACCCTGAAGAATCAGTCTGAGCATATCCGAGCAATGCCTTCAACAAGGTAACGACGTAAAAACATCGCCATTGCCAGGCATAACCAACCTTGGTCACCTAGGCTTTCACACCGGAGCTCGAGACTCGGTGCTCGAGTAGCACCACCATCAAGTCACTCACGTGTTGTCGCCACCACTTTTCCGCGATCCCAGCAGCTACTTGCCATATGTGATCGCCGCTGCTACACCACCACCCCTCTGCGTCGAACCATTGTCCATAGTTTGCATCACTTCGCCTAAGTCAACCACCGGATCTAGAGGGAGAAACCCTCAGGAAGACCTTTCGGTGGTCACTGTAATCAATAGCGAGGCCGCCGCCTGGATGAGATGATCCAGCCGTCAGTGGGGCCCAACCGGCAACAACGTGTTAGGTCAGCCACACCAGCGATGGCCTCTGCATCCCAGCATGAGACGGAGCCCGATCCACCCAATCTGCATCTGGAGAAGCATGGAGTCTGACCGGATTGAGAGGCGTAAGAGCGGCGCAGAGAGGCCCGCCCATCCTCTCCAGACAAGCAGCTGGCAGACAACCAGCGGCTAGACAAATCCCAATCCATGGAGCGCCGCCCAAAGCCGTTGTCGTTGATGAGAACTCACACGATATGTTCAAAGCTAGCCTCAACCAACCACACAGGCAGCTTGATTGATTTGCAGCCTAACAACATATGCACGTCCGAGTAGACGTACTTACGAGTGAATCTGGCTTGATTGATTCGATCTCTTTGCAGGGCCCTCGTGACATCAAGAAGAACAACCACAAGCAGAGTCCCTGCCGCCGCCGTCAGCCGCACTAGCTTCGCCGGCGGCGTCCTCCGGCGACGGTGGGATGGATAGACGGGAGGAGAGGGAAGGTTAGGCTGGGGTACGGCGGTGCCGCCCGTGTCACCCAGGAAGAGCGACGCGAGGGCCAACATTATTTTTGGATCGGTTGTTTATCTCCAACACCAAGCCAAGTTATGTTGTGTGTTAAATGGAAGGTCAATTCACGTTTTAAATGATCCCACATCACCCCTTTACATCTAATCCACCCAGTTTATACTACACCATTGACTTTCCCGGGAGTTAGGAAGTTGTCTTGGGAATAAGGAAAGAGAGAGGGGCTAAGAAAGGATAGAGAGGTTTGTGTTTTAGAAATAAGGACGCAAAGAGAAACTGATGTGATTCAGGTTGCGTCAGAGGTTAAGGAAGAAAAGAGAGAGAGGATTTAAAGGAACGAAATTAAAGGCATGTGATTTCAGAAATACTTCCTCCGTCCCATAATATAAAATGTTTTTTAACACTAGTGTAGTATTAAAAAACGTCTTGGGACGAAGGAAGTAATAAGGAAGCAAATAAATGGATGTGATTCACGATTGCGTCATGATGCAGGTTTTGCCGTTGCTTCATGCGCTATCCAAGAAAATAAAACGTGGCTATTATGATCGTGCATATTTCAGATTTTAGACGTGAAGCAAAGAGAAACGGACGTGTGAATTTAAATTGCTTGGTGAGGTTTGCCTGCTGCCTGCACACGCTTGCTTAAGGATGGCAATGGGTTGGATTTGGATCGGGTTGAACAATATCAAATCCATATCCATATTCATAAACACAGTCTTTGCCCGTTCATGAAAAAATCCACGGGTGTAAAATTATATCCATGTCCAAACCCGATGGATATCCATTGGTCCTCTCGATACATATAAATAAGACATAACACAATGTTAACATAAGCACTTCCATTCATAACCTCGTGGCAGGCTAGGCTTCACTTATAATAAACATCAACTTGTGGTAAATGAACGTCCGCTAACAACCTAGGATCATTTAGTATTTTTCTAACAGATGAGAATGACGAGTAATTTAACAAGGAGATAAAAATAAGGGTAGGGGCGTTGGAGTATGTTATGGAAAGGATTGAATATCAACCAATAAAAGTTACAACAGGGATTGCGTAATTTGTTTTGCATGTTTTAGATAACAAAGTGTAAAATTGTAATGGGACATGTGGCTGTGAAGTAGGGATAGCAGATTTTTGCCCATTAACTCATACTATCGGGGCGGGTTTGGGTATATCCATGGTACAAGATTATATCTATGCCCTACCCACGAGTAATCGGGTCGGGTTTGGACGCCGCCCATGAACACAAAAGCATATCCAAACCTTATCCATTCTGGTCGAATATCCATGGATATCCATGTCCATGGATAAAATTGACATCCTTACGCTTGCTCATATATCCCAAAAAATAAAACACGTCTTTTCGTACGACTACGACAATATGACATACAACCAGAAAGCAAAGAGAAGAAACAAACCGTGATTCCATTCTACGACGTACATCCGAAAAGCAACACGTTGTCCAATTAAGCACATAAACAAAACAAATAAACAGGAATATACGCTATTCCATACAATTAACATATTTGCTTTAGGAAAAACTGGACGCTCTATAAATTATACAATTTAGTTTCTTTTATTAACAACGGATGCATACAATATAAAGAGCTCTCATGCAAGCAAGAAATTTGGATCGCAATCTATAGTCACTAGTAGAGTGCCCGTGCGTTGCCACGGGCTCTTGAAAGATCGACATATCCATGTAACGATGTTCGGCCTTAACATCTATTACAAAACTATCAATATCATGAAAGTTGCCTTTAACTTCATTCCCATGATGTTTTAGCAAGTATAATAAAAAAACTGCTTCCTCAACTCATACTCATCCTGCACAAACAATATATGTAGTTAATATGAAAATTTCACGCCGAAGGTCTTAAAACATCTAACGGACAATACTCACCGCGCAAACCGGCTTGACCAATTCTTTACCATTCCACCAGAGCATAAAATGAAAAACAAAATAGCTAGACATATTCCTGCAATAATTTCAATTAATAATATAAAAATATAGTGATAACAAAAATAAATTGGAATTGGAATTGACCAAGTTGTAGGTTACCTAGATTAAAGGAATATAGGACGTCTAGCTGTGTGCGCTCTTTACCCGAGTGATAGAACCTATTGCCACATTGTTAGTTGAGTCCATGTAATAAGAAAGGCGAGAAAAGAGAATTACTACTAACCTGTTTTCTAAATAAGAAGATGGCATAAATACTTATAATAACATGGCATAAAAGTTAGCATAATAGATTCAATTTGCCCGTGCGTTGCAACGGGTGTGATACATATTGTATAGGCTCAACATCAATCATATGAACATCATCATGCACATCAAGCAGCATTATTGATTTCTTATTTACCGTTAAATCACTCATGTTCTTCTTCTTTCCCGATCCAACTTCGCCACTGACATCAATGGCACACCTAGCTCACAAACCCAACCTTCCACATCCACACACAAATTTTTAGGGTTTTCTTCTCCATCCTTTTAGATTCACCATCAAGCAATAACAACAACGTAGGAAGAATTACCGTATACACCAAACTCCTCTACACTCAGTGCAATACCAGTCTGACCACGACCTCTCCTGCCTCACCTCCATGCCTCCATGTTGCGCGCCCTTTCGGCCACCACGGGCCGAGGCTGCCACGGCTGTCACATGTGTCGTTTGATTTGGATCCAAGAATCAAGATGACAACCATTATCATACAGATAGATTATATACGACATACTAAATGCAGAAGTGGTAACATCACAATTATCAAAAAGTCACCATATGGATAAAGTACATTGTATACCACATACCAAATGAGAAAGCTACGCCTACGAACTGAACTGAAACAACAAGTTAATCTGTCATATTGTGCATTAAGGAACTCTACACAAATTAAATTTGAATCCAAAAATAACTAACAGCAGTCGTATGATTAAGCAGAAAATTCTAATTAAGTGAAAGGACGCATGAGCCATCGCCGGTATGCACAAATGTGTCTCCAACAGACTCTTTGAGGTTGCTGAGCATGCACATCTAGTTGGATACGCTAGGTCTAAAGCAGGGTGTTAGTATGTTGATCAGTGACGCCTCGCATTGACGAGTGCCCAACACACCTGCTCGCCCATCATATTTCCCAGACTATGAGCCAATTTTGTTTCTTTTTTGCCCTGTGCAACCGACTTCTCCAGCCTCCAATTCTCTAATTCAATTAATTTAATGTCAGGTTATGGCTGCATAATCCTTAGTTTTTAAAGTCAATCTCGACTTGCCTTGTAGAAATTAGAACAACGTTTGTATGGCTCAACCACCAGCTAATAAGAATTCAGGCTTTTGTCTATCTTCAACTAATCTGAATGTAATACTTTCTGAAATCAACTGACTGCAACAAAGATGAAGCCTAATTAAAATGAAACCTAATTAACATTTGTCCTTCCTCGCCAAAATATATTTGCTCTTCAATTCGATCCAGTCGTGCATCGTTGTAGATGATTCCATGAAAGATGGGCTCCTTACTCCGCTTTCGATCAACAAAATTTGAAGCACAAGAAATCCTATGGACAACATCACCATAATTATCTGCAATATCATAATGTTGTAAACTGAACAATGGTGAAACTGGCTATAATCACTCGGACCACAATGTATATGTCAAGGGCATGTTAATTTTACATAAATGATGGTTGAGATTCATGACAGGAAAAGAAGTCTGGTTGAACAGTTCGGAGATCTTTGTGTTACACTACCTCCGTTCCTAAATATTTGTCTTTCTAGAGATTTCAACAAGTGACTACATACGGAGAAAAATGAGTGAATCTACACTCTAAAATATGTCTATATACATCTGTATGTGGTAGTCCATTTGAAATCTCTAAAAAGACAAATATTTAGAAACGGAGGGCGTGGTGTGCGCTCATACCTGTATAATCTAATTAAAATAGACATACCATTTTTGGTATCACATAATGTACAAAGAAAAAAGATCTAGATAGCCAACATTCTTGGTTAAGCACAGATTAACTCTAACCAATTTCCATGAAAATCTGGAAGGATATGGGTGTTTTGACTCAAGGCAGAAAGAAAAAGGCATACTTTGTTCATGTGACATCAAAAGCAATGTCTTCTTCATCAACTCATATATGGACACACCTCGATAATTTGAGATGAATAGTATACACCTTTACACGGTACATCCTCAAAGGTAATCTACATCATGTCAGAAAAAGGTAATCTACATTGGGAGAAACATGCAACTTACTTTCAGAAGCAGCTTGATTAGCAAGAAAAGGGAGCCGCAATATGGTTTTGAGCAATGTAATCAAGTAAAGCGCCAGTTGCACTTTGGCCACATTCCTTGAGCCAAAACTCAGGTACCATCGCTGGATCTGCAATGAAAAGATAAGCATTAAAATTTCAAGAAATAAAAGCATTAACTTAACATAACCAACATATGATTGCGGAGAGCAAACCACATACAAAAATTAATAGAGACGTTGGCAAGGAAGTAAAATATATGAAGGAAACTACACCAGACAAAAATAGTTCCCCAACACCAGGGATAAATAGCTTATTCTTTGAAAAAGCCATGTGGCATGTAAATGTTCCGCAAACCAAGACCATGCAATGGAATATTGCTTCTTCCTCAAATACCGCAGAAAAAATGCTCCACATAATCTTGTGCATTGTGTACCTATCTTAGGCTTGTACATATTATTTTTCTCTATCATTGCATCAATACACAAGTTTTTACGTCTTTCTTTGGGACAAATGTTTCACATAAATAAATGTGAAGCTTTAGAAGGAGTCATAGTTTCTTTAGAAAAACATAGGGGAACCGGCACCTACTTTCAGCTTTAAACTCTGCATTTGGCACACTTTCCATGACTCCAAGACACCCGGCATAAGCATCATAAGTGAAGTTCCAACATGAGTCCCGGGAAGCAAGCCTAACTCCTAAACATTGGAGGTAAACACCATTACAAAATGAAATACTGGAAATTAACATCACATACATTTATTATCTTGCTTCTAACATAAAAAACTACAAAGAAAGCACTTAGGTAATCGATTGTATCTTTGTTCACTCATGAAAACACTTTGCATTAACAGCTTAAATAGTGTCACATTAAATGAACTGCAAAACTGATCTGCTTGCCTTTGCAGAAGTAGGTGTCAAACCAGAACATAGATGATGACGAGGAAACACAATCAAGTGTCCTATTTGAGTTGTATAGAATGGCGTATTAGAAAATTAAGAACTACAAATGATACATCACCTTTAGTGAAAAAAAGGAGAAATGGATAAGCATTCAACCTGTTTTTGCGTAGCTCTCTTCATAAAGGTCTCCCAAACTTTCCGCCCAAAAGACTTCACCCCTTCCACACGGTTCCATACCACATGGTTTTAACTCCCTCCGCTGCTCCATGTGTGATAAGCTGCGGGTTTCATCACCAGTTTCCCTAGAAAAAAAAGAATGAAAGGAAACTTGTTAGAAATTCAGCTCATAGCTTATTACAAGCTTAGAGAGGTTGTGAGTTGAAACTCACCTATATAACATAAACCAAGATTTTTGTAGATTTTCCTTTACCCATAAATGTTTTAAAAGGTAAATCAATACGATACAATCAACGCCGGTAACTGTAAAATACACAGCAAATGTTGTCTACCGATCTTAAGAAATAATTCAAAACTATTTATCTGTATTCTGGGGAGACACTCCCACCATAAAATTGCAATACCGGTGAACTGTGAGAATTAATTCACTCGACTTGGTCAAGAACCCTATGGTCCATCCACACGATGATGCCCCTTCTTGAATCGCCATTCCAAGAAACCAAGACAGGGGAACCATCAGCACCCACAACAACTGCAAGCACCATCCTCTGTTATTAAGTTGGTAAAGCTCTACTCGCCTAACACAAAATTCTACATTCAAATTACTGAACACACAGGGCTAATGTGGAGAATCAACAAAACCCTAATTTACTACTATCAAGTGCCGCCAAAGTGTAGAAACATAGTTACAATGAGATTGTTGATGGGCGGTGGATGCTTACGGTGGAGAACTTTGTCATGACCTTGTGGGAGGGGCAGTGGAAGCCGACGTAGGCGAAGCTAGGGCCGCTGGTGCGCACGAACTCGATGCCGACAATGCGGCCGAGGGAGCCGAACACGACCTCCACGTCGTCCGCCGACACGCCCTCCGCCAGCCCGCCCTCGTCCAACAACATGACCTATCTGCAAAAAAAATTGAAATGCAACAATCATATAATAGTACATATGAGGCTATGATGAAGTGTAGACAAGGAAACTGACTATGATTTACTGCCATAATCTACTAACAGTGGGCTCCAGATCGACAAACAAGGCCCTTGAAACATGTTTCCTGAACATGTTAAATGCATCAAACAAAAAGCAAAGACACTTGTTAGTATGAATTCTTGAGAAAATTGTTAGTAGGATTTAAGCAAGGTGCGCTATCAATTCATAAACAGTACCCAGATGCCTCATGCTCGCTAAAATTAAACCAGACCAACAGATCATCTAACAAAAATCCGTGAACATTACACCTTTCATGATTTGCCAATGCAATTCTGAAAAAAAACAAATCAACAACAAATGATATAAAATAGTAACAGGCTGCTGCCTTTGGGCTGTAGTTAATTTAGCTGTTAGAAAGTAAACTTGTTAGAAATTCAGCTCATAGCTTATTACAAGCTTAGAGAGGTTGTGAGTTGAAACTCACCTATATAACATAAACCAAGATTTTTGTAGATTTTCATTTACCCATAAATGTTTTAGAAGGTAAATCAATACGATACAATCAACGCCGGTAACTGTAAAATACACTCCCACCATAAAATTGCAATACCGGTGAACTGTGAGAATTAATTCACTCGACTTGGTCAAGAGCCCTATGGTCCATCCACACGATGGTGTCCCTTCTTGAATCACCATTCCAAGAAACCAAGATAGGGGAACCATCAGCACCCACAACAACTGCAAGCACCATCCTCTGTTATTATAGTAGAATGCCCGTGCGTTGCCACGGGCTTTTAAAATATTTTGCTGGAGCTATGTAAATATAAAGCATGTTAAATTTCACGTGTAGAGAATAGATATCATGGGCCCAATCAAGTAACAATTTAAACCCACTTCACTTGCAATGTTAATTGATAGCAAAAAGGAAATTTGACCTTGGATACATATAGAACGATTATCCAACTTAAAAATTGTTACAAATTAAGATCTACTATTTATGCACTTAAGAAATCTCGCACAATATCAGAAATTTTGTTTTTATCTTCACTGGCATGAAATTCGAGCAAGTATAATAAAAACATCTTCCTGAACTCGTACCCATTATGCACAAGCAATATATGCAGTTAGCAAAAATACTTCACGTCAAAGGGATTAAAATGTCTAACAGAGAATACCCATCATACAAACCGGATGAAGTAATTCTTTACCATTCCACGAGAGCATAAAGAAATAATAACCAGACAAATCTCGGTAATTTCCTAAATTAATATTATTTTGAATATAGTGATAATAGAAGTAAAATGTATTCGTATGGTCACAATGCATGGAAATTTGAAGGGAGTGCCATTGCGATTAACTAAAAAGAAATGTGTGTTTTAGTCGAGCTCGATTGTCGCTGGTCTTCCTCCAAATGTTTGTCTTTTTCTTCACCCGTCGATCCAACCACCTTCACTACGCCACAATAGAGAGCATCTACATCCGAGCACCAAAAACCGCCCCTATACGCCCGGTCAAAAGGCCCGGTCACTAACCGGTCAGAAAAACCGACGCAGACCGATGACTCATAACAACCCTATAGGCATGGGTTGTCACGCACCCATCATATCTAACCAAAATCTGGGGCAGATATAGGAAGGCCGCGTCCGCTACATTAGCCTGGCCCATGCTAGCCCGCGTCGACCCCACTTTGTTCCTACTAAAATCCCCACCCGAAGCAAACCCTAAGTCCACTTCACTTTCAATCCGCACTCCATCGATTCACCTCCACTCCACGTCCATTCCCCTCCCCCTCTCTGTCCCAACGTCGACATCGACGGCGCCAGAGGTGACAGATCCGGCAAAGAGGATGACTGGGATGCCTTCGTTCTCGAGGTGGAGGGGGACAAGGAGGAGTTGCCCTCCACATCGCGCTATAGCGGTCGCGGGTTGACACGGGCAACAACTCCTGCTCATCTTCGCCCCTTGTCGCTCGCCACTGCAACGCCGATGTTGGTGTGGGCCCGTCCCATACCCGTGAACATACTGATCTGATGACCCTCGCAGCCCCTAGTTGAACCCGCCAACCCCCTGCCTTGAACTTATGTACTTGGAAATAATCGTCGTGGACAAGTCAATTCAAGTTTTCTTGAAGCGCAAATTCAAATTCATAAGATTAGATGTTTCTTTCGCGATAAAGAATGGGTCGGAGATTCGTTTTTGGGAAGACATCTGGCTAGGGAATGCCAGTCTCCGAGAACAATATCCAGGCTTATACAACATTGTTCGCGATAAGAATAATACTATTGCGCAAGTGCTCAGTTCATTCCCGCCGAATATTTCGTTCAGGCGGGATTTGATTGGCCCCCGACTTGTGTCATGGCATAATCTTTTATCCCGACTGGATTCGATTAACCTGACACAAGGGCAGGATGTGTTTCGCTGGAACCGTACTACATCAGGGTCTTTCACTGTAGACTCTATGTATCATGCGCTCACACATTCTGAGGTACCAGTGAGTAATAACTGATGGGGAACGTAGTAATTTCAAAAATTTCCTACGCACACGCAAGATCATGTGATGCATAGCAACGAGGGGGAGAGTGTTGTCTACGTACCCAACGCAGACCGACTGCGGAAGCGATGACACGACGTAGAGGAAGTAGTCGTACGTCTTCTCGATCCAACCGATCAAGCACCGAAACTACGACACCTCCGAGTTCGAGCACACGTTCAGCTCGATGACGATCCCCGGACTCCGATCCAGCAAAGTGTCGGGGAAGAGTTCCGTCAGCACGACGGCGTGGTGACGATCTTGATGAACTACAGCAGCAGGGCTTCGCCTAAACTCTGCTACAGTATTATCGAGGTATATGGTGGCAGGGGGCACCGCACACGGCTAAGGAATAGATCACGTGGATCAACTTGTGTCTTTTGGGGTGCCTCTACCTCAGTATATAAAGGAGCCAAGGGGGGAGGGGGCACCGGCCAGGGAGAGGTGGCGCAGGAGGAGTCCTACTCCTTCCGGGAGTAGGACTCCCCTCCAATCCTATTCCAACTAGGATTCCCCAAAGGGGGAAAGAGGGAGAAGGGTGGCCAGTCACCTCTCCTAGTCCTAATAGGACTAGGGGAGGGGGGAGGTGCGCAGCCCCCTTGGGCTGCCCTTTTCTCCTTTCCACTAAGGCCCATGAAGGCCCATATGGCTCCCGGGGGGTTCCGGTAACCCGGTAAAATCCCGATTTCACCCGGAACACTTCCGATGTCCAAACATAGGCTTCCAATATATCAATCTTTACGTCTCGACCATTTCGAGACTCCTCGTCATGTCTGTGATCACATCCGGGACTCCGAACAACCTTCGGTACATCAAAATGCATAAACTCATAATATAACTGTCATCGTAACCTTAAGCGTGCGGACCCTACGGGTTCGAGAACAATGTAGACATGACCGAGACACGTCTCCGGTCAATAACCAACAGCGGGACCTGGATGCCCATATTGGCTTCTACATATTCTACGAAGATCTTTATCGGTCAGACCGCATAACAACATACGTTGTTCCCTTTGTCATCGGTATGTTACTTGCCCGAGATTCGATCGTCGGTATCCAATACCTAGTTCAATCTCGTTACCGGCAAGTCTCTTTACTCGTTTCGTAATACATCATCTCACAACTAACATATTAGTTGCAGTGCTTGCAAGGCTTATGTGATGTGCATTACCGAGAGGGCCCAGAGATACCTCTCCGACAATCGGAGTGACAAATCCTAATCTCGAAATACGCCAACCCAACATCTACCTTTGGAGACACCTGTAATGCTCCTTTATAATCACCCAGTTACGTTGTGACGTTTGGTAGCACCCAAAGTGTTCCTCCGGAAAACGGGAGTTGCATAATCTCATAGTCATAGGAACATGTATAAGTCATGAAGAAAGCAATAGCAACATACTAAACGATCGGGTGCTAAGCTAATGGAATGGGTCATGTCAATCAGATCATTCAACTAATGATGTGACCTCGTTAATCAAATAACAACTCTTTGTTCATGGTCAGGAAACATAACCATCTTTGATTAACGAGCTAGTCAAGTAGAGGCATACTAGTGACACTTTGTTTGTCTATGTATTCACACATGTATTATGTTTCCGGTTAATACAATTCTAGCATGAATAATAAACATTTATCATGAATATAAGGAAATAAATAATAACTTTATTATTGCCTCTAGGGCATATTTCCTTCAATAACAAGAAAATTTGGAAGTCCAAGATTCCACTAAAAGTGAAAATTTTCATGTGGTATCTTCGTAGGGGGGTTGTGTTAACCAAAGACAATCTCGCACGACGCAACTGACAAAGGAGTAAGAAGTGCTATTTTTGTACTCATGACGAGACAATCAAACACCTCCTTTTCCAATGCAAGTTTGCACGTTCTACGTGGTCAGTCATCCAAATAGCGTCAAATTTGTATCCGCCCACAACTGTTGCCAATATTTTTGGTCATTGGTTGGACGGTATTTCAAATAGGTTCAAAACGCTAATAAGGGTGGGAGCGTATGCCTTAATTTGGTCGCTTTGGCTATGTAGAAATGATTTTGTTTTTAACGGAAGAAATGCTTCTCCTCTACAGGTTATTTTCCGGTGTACGCAATTGCTACGTATGTGGTCTATGTTACAACGACCGAGGACCAACCGCTGTTCAAGGAGGTGTGTATGCGATTGGAGCAGGTGGCTATGGAGGTTTTTTCCCAACATGGGTGGCAACATAACCTTCGGATCAATCCACCACCTCCATCGACATAGGCATAGTGTCGGTCTATAGGGCTCTACTGGTGCTGATTTGTCAATTTTTTTTTCATCAATTTTTGTCAGACCTTCATATTGGGCCGTGTGCATCCTAGTTATGCAGAGGCCGGGTGTTCTCATAATGCTTTGTATCCGCTTGATGCTACATTTGAGATAATAAAATCGCCCTTTATCGAAAAAAATAAGATTAGATGTTTCTATCTTTAGGGCATGTAAAAGTTAAAACACGATGAAGAATTCTCGCTTTAAACAAATATCATTGAACTTTTGCTAACATATTACCGACAACAGTATGCAAGACCTGGAAAATAAAACATATCAAGAGTTTTTCTTGATGAAAAAGCAGCAGATTGCTGATTTTCATTGATGAAGCGGTAGAAGAAAACAGTTACAGGGAACTGGAAAGAAAGAAGAAAGAAATCCATGCAAGGCGCCAGCAGCCTCGCCTATAAACATACCAAGAGTAATGTTTCCAATCATTAAATACTTAGTAAATCCTCAAATGCCATCTTACAATCCACCAGAACATAGTAGCATCACATCCTTTCTATTTCACAGTCCTCGTATCATTCTAGATATAGGTTTATGTCATTGTGTGAGATTTTCTTAGATGGATCGCACCAGTAAGCTTAGCTATTTCCAATATCACCAATCGAACATATAAAAAGTGTATCAACTTACATAGTATAACAAAATTGGGTCTTCTCAAACTTGCTATATCGACCAAAAATTACCAATTTGCCCGCTGTTAAGGAAGTAGAATAAGTGTCACTGGTCCCGGCAGTATATTGTATACTATACGTTGTCAGTGCTAGCACGACCAACATGATCACAGTGGCAAAACCCTCTGAGCTTGTCGTTACCACCGGTCCACCGCAACAGCCCATGCTCTCAATACTTAGTTCATCGAGTTGTGTCATTAACCATTACGTAGTTCATGAAAATAGCAACAATATTATGACCTGGATATAGTAAATTAGTAGGCTAACATAATACAAAGGTAACATGAGATTACGTCCGCAATATCTTAATTATGTTTTCATCAAAGATCTACATGCTTAAATTTCTGCATTCTGATTAAGAAAAACTAAAGGCTCTTTCTTTAAGTATTGACACCTGATCACACGCCTCAATTTTTTATCTTCAAATTTCCAGCTTGGCATTTGCTTAGTTGTTATGATAATCCTGCTAGTACAACTATGAACAATAGGAATCACCATGGAAGAAAGAAACACCACCAGTAATGAGGCCCTTAAGGAATCATGTCATGACCTGAATCTGATCTGCTACAAGATATTTGTCCTTCCTCATATTCAGATCAAGTGGGCAAAACTCCAAACGAAACGATGTACGCATGAAAGAAACACTATTTTTGGCATTTGCTAAATAATCATGGGAGTACATAGAAAACAGAAGATGATTTGGGGCTTCAGGGTCCAGTAGTATATATATTGCCTTTTGCTTACGTGTTTGATGTGACGAAGCCGATGAAGAAAAATGCAATGATTCCGAAGTACGATTTGTCGGGTTTGTAAGGGAGCTTCGCGTACCTTACTCATAAATTGAAAACCCCCAACGATTGTAATGGGAGATGTCCTCCAAAATATTACAGGAATGGACCTTTGAGAAGCTCAGTAGAAACAAAGGTGAAAAGATGGAGATGTAGTCACTTCATTGTCAAACTCATTATTAACAAAAACAAAGGTTGGTAAAAAAAGAGTGGCTATCTATAGTCTTCGAGTCTTGGTCTGATTTACCTGAACAAAGGCTACAAAAAGAATATACCAGCACAACACCTATCTGCAGCAGCTTTCCGCGGAGTTTCTGAAAATGCATAGCAGAAGGACAAGCAGATTGTCAGATACCAAGCAACTTGTCATAATAATTTGCATGGGAGTTCAAAAAATTGTGTGGGATCTCCATTGCCTGGGTAACTAAACTAGGAGGTTAATATTCCAAACTTCTCTACCAAGCTATATCATTTTGGTAGCTTATTTGTGCTTTCTAATTACATGGTTGACCAGCTCAGAAATGATTTAGAGTTAGCTTGTACTATTTCCTCCATAATTGCTCCGTGCAAATTGAATCAATCATCAATCAGAAGAAAAATATCAGCAAAATGTGATTATTTAGATGTTCCAAGAGGCGGTGGTTGCGTGGGCTACTCCCATAAGTTGAGCACCACCATGTCGGCGTGTACGATGAGCACGGCAGTGCCGACGTTTTGGAGAAAAAGGGTTCTCCAGCCACATGGACCCACCAACACCAATTTATTACATCAAAGAGGCTTACCAAGTCAACGACCCTGTTGTGTTCTTGGCTCTTGAACTTTTCTCTCTAGCATTTTGGCACTTATAGCATGTTCTTGCTTATAGTAACTAACCAATTGAATCAAAATTCGTCAGTAGTTACCATTCCCACTGTCTATAACAATCATAGCACATCTAGCAATCAATCGCTAGCAACAAGCATAGCACTGTCTACAACAAGCCTAACATGCCCACTTTTAAAGGACACAACACTACAGAGCTCACAACAAACAGTTCATATTGTGTAGAACTTCACAGCTTAGGTGGCGTCCGACAAACAAACTGCACATCAACAAAAATTGGAGCTCACCTTGGTGATCGGCAGTCAGGGCATCCACCTTCGCTCGCGGTGCTCGAGATAGGCGGCAGACGAGTAGGATATTAAACACGGCGACCGGGAGGAAGGGTCACGGCTGAGGTTGATGAAGCAGTGTACGGAAGCGGCGTCCGGAGGTTGAAGATGCAGTCGACGATGATGTTTGTGGATGCATCAGCTCGCAGCCTCAGACTTGACCTCGACGTGCAGCGATGAGGACCGGAGGGCACCGGTCGCCTTAAGCTTTCCCCCGCCTACTGCACTGGGGACACCTCACTCTCTCGCCAACGCTGGCGCTACCAGCTCGTATTGCAAGCTCCTCAACCGACCAACAATCGCCGCGACAGTCTCCGGTCACCGCCAATGTCCGGTGGCGTACCCCCGACGACGGGGGGCATCGCGCTGCCATCGATGGGGCAGCCGGCCCCGCCGCTACACCCGGAGCCCACCTCGCCCACGGCGCGCCCGCACCACCACTACTACCTCTTCTCGGGGCATCTAGGAAAATAAATGCATCCGAAAGACTAACAACTTTCAGGAAATTAGACACATGACTAGACAGAGATAAAATTATAAATTCTTTCCATGAACCAAGACTTCGAAGCAAGCAGTAATAAACTATAGCCAGCACAGATCATGTAATGTTAATTGTGTCAAGAACTAAATTTTCCTTGGTTGTGAGCGAGATTGTCAGCAAATTAGCTTGAATTGTACCTGCATTGCCACAGTGAACCGCTCCTTTGGATCGGGGTCATAGGCCTCAATCTGTTTGGTAGTCTTATTGGTGAAGTAGCCCACAGAGAGATTGTTTTGGGCGAAATGGAAGGTGTACAGTGCCTTGGAAAAGTACTCGGATTTGGGTAGGATCTCATGATAAATTCCACCTATAGAGTAAAATATCAAAAATTACTGTCGCGTTCTCTGAAATCTGAATGAAAATATGGAATATGACACGCCTTTACTCCTCACCCATTCTGTTATACACGAACTGGCTTCTCTTGGTGAATTGTTCCAACTCCCAGGTCTGCACATCCAAGTAGATCGGGCTGTAAATGAATGTCCAAAAAATTATGAGGCTGTAATTGGAGATGAATATACACCAATTAGATAGCTGTGACTGAGAGTCTGAGATAGATGATGCACTAACATATGTACCGGCCGGCCGGCACCTCCGCGGAGATTTAATGAAAGACATTAGACATGATTGCACGGTATGTCAATTTTTGATATTGAATAAGATTCCTATGCATCTTGCATTAGCAGCATCAGGGAGGGACGAAGCTACATTACTCTCTCGCCGTGATTCAATACTGGTCATACATGTAGCTCTCTTCTGCTTTGACATTGACCAAAACTACTGCACCTAATTACACTGGTCATACATGTACGTTCACATAAAGAAGAGAACGGAGCATCTCACTAATTTGACTACAAGAGGAAAAATACGCCACCGCCAATCCAACTCGACATGGCACGAATTCATCATCAGAGCACGTAAATTTCATTAGCTGGTACCATGAACCAAAATGATTAAAGAAACCCTGCATAAGCATCTCTGAAACATCCAACAGAAGACATGTGCACGCATTATGTATTTCAGTACCAATATAATGCAGGACAAATCAAACTATGTGAGGAAATAGACAGGGCTCAAGTGAAAGTCATCTTACCTGAGCCAATCTCTCCTGCCTCCTCACAATATTCCTCTCCCTGCTAGCTAGCCTTGCTCTTAGCACGCTTGGCCTCAAACTGAAGCATCAAACTGGTCAGAGAGGGTCTTCTCTCTTGCCTTCTCAGCCTCGGACTTGTGGATACTCTCCATGAGGACCCGCTTGTTCTTGAACATGTTAACCAGCGGCAGATCAACAAAATAGGCCAGGTCACCAAAAACTCATCTCGAGTTTGAGCTCTTTATTGAGAATCAGACAAAGAAACATAGAAAATTTAAGAAAAGAGCAAAAATTTACTGGGTGGATAGACTGTCGATCCAGCCGGAGAGGAAGCTATCAGTCACCATGGTCCCAGTTGCGGAAGGCCTCGATGGAAAATAAGAACCCCAGCCGGCAGGGCGGTGCTGAGCAATGGCAAGACGGAGATGTCGACGTGCTCCACGTGCAGCCCCTCGGACTACTCGAACACCTCCGCCGCTGGTCAACGACAGGTCAGCTGCGTTGGTGCGTGCATGAGCGAAGAGAAGAAGGTTCGGATCAGAGAACGTACTGGCGTAGAGGATGCCTTGCGGAGAGAGCCCCTCCTCGAGATGCTCAAGCCATACCATACTGCATCCTGCGCAGCCGCCGTTGACCACCGAACCACATCGTCCCACTTCGACCCGCTTCGGTAATTATACTCCAGTTCAAAGCAATAGTTGGTTGATTTCCAGTTAAATTATACTCCCTGCTTGGCAAACTGAAACTATGATTATCCTAAATCTTACTTCTAGAGTTGCTGCAGATCAACAGCTGCTCTGAGTACAAGAATTCTCCCCCTATATGCAAGATCAGCAGTACAAACAGTACCTTTTTTGAGTATATTTTCAAAGTACTTCAAGCAGGATAATTGAAGTTACTGAAATTTTACTAAAAATGTGCCTACGACTACATCTCCTACTCATAATCTGTACCCATACTCATACAAAAAAACTGAACCCTACTTCTAATCTGTACCCAAGCAGTACTCCAAATTTAAAGGGAGGAGACAGGGGAAGCTCACCATGCAATGGAGATGTGTAACGCCCTCGATGCGGCTATATCTCCCACGTGTCGAAACACGACTTAGAGGCATAACCGCATTGAAAGCAATATCGTAAGTGAGGTAATCTTCACAACAACCCATGTAATACATAAGGGAGAAAGATACATAGTTGGCTTACAATCGCCACTTCACACAATACATGAATAAAGCATTACATCATCTAGATACAAACAAGGTCCGACTACGGAACCAAAATAAAAGAAGACTACCCCAAATGCTACACAGATCCCCGATCGACCCCAATTGGGCTCCACTACTGATCAACTGGAAACGGAACAACATAAAGAACGAGATCTCATCGAGCTCCTCCTTGAGCTTGGTTGCGTCACCTGTACGGTTTCATCGGCACCTGCAAGCTGGTTTTTGGAAGTATCTGTGAGTCACAGGAACTCAGCAATCTCACACCCTCGCGATCAAGACTATTTAAGCTTATGGGTAAGGTAATGGTATGAGGTGGAGCTGCAGCAAGCGGCTAGCATATATGGTGGCTAACATACGCAAATGAGAGCGAGAAGAGAAGGCAAAGCATGGTCGAACAACTATGATCAAGAAGTGATCCTAGAACAACCTACGTTAAGCATTACTCCAACACCGTGTTCACTTCCCGGACTCCGCCGAGAAGAGACCATCACGGTTACACACGCGGTTGATGTATTTTAATTAAGATCAACTTCAGGTTTTCTACAACCGGACATTAACAAATTCCCATCTGCCCATAACCGCGGGCACGGTTTTCGAAAGTTCAAAACCCTGCAGGGGTGTCCCAACTTAGCCCATCACAAGCTCTCACGGTCAACGAAGGATATTCCCTTTCCCAAGACAATCCGATCAGGCTCGACATCCTGGTTACAAGACATCCTCGACAATGGTAAAACAAGTCCAACAACACCGCCCGAATGTGCCGACAAATCTCGATAGGAGCTGCACATATCTCGTTCTCAGGGCACACTCAGATGAGCGCTCCATACAACTAAAACCAAACCTCGAGTTTCCCCGAGGGGGCACTGCACAGGGCTCTAGCTTGGACCAACACTCAGAGGAGCACTGGCCCGGGGGGGGGGGTAAAATAATGATGACCCTCGGGAGCGCGACTCCCAATGGAAAAAGAGGCTAGGTGGCGAATGGTAAAACCAATGTTGGGCATTGCTGGAGGAGTTTTATTCAAGGCGACCTGTCAAGGGGTTCCCATTATAACCCAACCGCGTAAGGAACGCAAAATCCGGGAACATAACACTGATATGACGGAAAGTAGGGCGGCAAGAGTGGAACAAAACACCAGGCATAAGGCCGAGCCTTCCACCCTTTACCAAGTATATAGATGCATTAATTAAATAAGAGATATTATGATATCCCAACAAAATATCCATGTTCCAAACATGGAACAAGCTCCAATCTTCACCTGCAACTAACAACGCTATAAGAGGGGCTGAGCAAAGCGATAACATAGCCAAACAACAGTTTGTTAGGACAAGGTGGGTTAGAGGCTTGGCTTAACAATATGAGAGGCATGATAAGCAAGTGGTAGGTATCGCAGCATAGGCATAGCAAAAAAGCGAGCAAACTAGCAAGCAAAGATAGAAGTGATTTCGAGGGTATGGTCATCTTGCCTGAAATCCCGGAAGGAAGAAGAACGAGTCCATGAAGAAGACAAACGGACGTAGTCGAACGGGTCCTCACAAACGCGACGTTAACGGAACCAACCCGAAGAAGCAACACCGGAAAAAAGCACACAACATAGTAAACAACCAACACATGAACATGGTATGATATGCGGGATGCGGTATGTGATGCATATGCATGATTTGGAAATGAATGATTGAACCTGGCCTCAACTTGGAAATCCAAGAGTGCCTCTGGAAAGGTGATTTGATTTCGGTTGAAATCGATATAAAGATCACCGGAATCGGATGCACGGTTTGGAAATGACAAGCAAAACAAATATGGCACCGGTCTGCGATTAACAACAAGTAGCCATTTAAATGCATCAAGATAAATATGCTACTGCACTCAAACATGGCAACAAAATACATGGCAGGGATCCACTCATGATGCTTGACAAAAAATGAACACTGAGCTACGACTAATTCATCCATTAACAGGTTCAAACAAGCATGGCAAAAGTGCAAATGATAACAGGTTTCAGACTTAGTGAAATTAACACAAGTCTGGAATTTATCACCAGGAAGAAATCTTTAGAGCAGGAAAACTACAAGCTACAGGAACTTAACATGGAAAAGTAAGGCATGGCATGAAGCTACTCAAAGCACGTAACAAAAGTCCCTTAGTGACCTTGAGCCAAAAGGGATCAGAAAATACAATTGCAAGCATGTGAACATAGCAAAAACACAAACAGATTCAGACTTAGTGAAAAACTGGAGCATGCAAAACAGTTAACGAGTAGGCATGTTTACGAGCTCGATGCACTCACTAAAGAGCATGGCATGACAAACTAAGCATACACCCGTCAAAAAGACATAGCATAGAAGCTAGACATGGCAAGAACATCATCATAGCATGCACGGATCAATAGCAACATCCTCGGCAAAATCGCTAAACATGTCAACAATCTGCCCGGAACATTTTATAGCAAAAGTAGAGCTCGATTGCCTCAAGCTAGGTTGCTACATAAATGCAAACAAATACATGGATGGATAGAGCACCACAATGTTAACAAAACATCCTTACTGATCATCCTCAAAAGAGACATGGATTACTAGGAAACAACATGAACATATGACATAACAACAAAATCAGGACAAGGACTTGGTGAAATTCTAAGTCCCTGAAATCAGCATTACCGATTACGCTACTTTGCAAGCTTGTGCTAGTCACCACAAATATCACAAAAAATACATGGCAAGCACCTCTATAAAGATGAAATGGCATATAAGAAAACACATGTAGAGCTCAGGATCATAGCATGCACACATTAATCATGGCAAAAATGACAAATAGCTATTTGTTGAAACAGATCTGACAAATTATCCATATAGCCCTCTTCCAACAGCATATCGGGCGTTAAGATGAGCTCAAATGAAAATGATGCAATGAGATGAAATGATATACTCGTCGAGACGAACATTTTGATATGCTACACGCATGAATCAGAGCCACGGATGATGAGTTATGAGCGACGGAAAATGCATAAAAATTCTGAGATCTGGGGACTTTGCAGATCTCGAGGGGAAAGAAAGTCATCCTCTGGTTTTCTTCCAGATCTGGGCGCGGTGAACGAGGATCGCCGGAGAAGACCTCGCGGTTGCCGGAGACGAAGAGGGAGGTCGCCGGCGAGGGAGTTCCGGGGCGGATCCGGCCGGAGGAGGGCGTTACCAGCGCGGCCGTCGACGTGGGCGGACGGATCCGGTCAGCGCGGCCCCGTCGTGGGTTGGTGGCGCGGGCTCGCCGAAGCAACGGCGAAGGCGGCGGGCGGTGGAGGCGGCGCACGGCGGCCGAGGCGGCGGGGCGACGCCGGCGAGAGGGCGCGGTGGCCGGCGCATGGCGGCGCTGCGAGGAGACGGGTGGCGGTCGGCGGCACTGGGCGGCGCGCGGGCATCCGGCGCGGTGTCGGCGGAGATCGACGGCGGCGCGGGGTGCCCGAGGCGGCGGGGCAGACGCGCGACGGTGGCCGGCGGCGAGGCGCGAAGCGGCGGCGCAGGGGAGGAGTTTTTAGGGTTTCATCTGCGCGAATTTCGGAGGAGGGGTGTTTAAATAGGTAGAGGGAGGTAGGAGAGTCCAAATGAGATGCGGTTTTCGGCCACGCGATCGTGATCGAACGATCGAGATGATGGAGGAGGTTTAAGTGGGTTTTGGGCCACTTTGGAGGGGTGTTGGGCTGCAACACACACGAGGCCTTTTCGGTCCCTCGGTTAACCGTTGGAGTATCAAACGAAGTTCAAATGATACGAAACTTGACAGGCGGTCTACCGGTAGTAACCCAAGGCCGCATGACAAGTCTCGGTCCAATCCGAACACGTTTAACACCCACACACGAAAAGAGGTAGAAAGGGACACCGGATGACATAGGAGCGCCGAATTGCAAAACGGACAGCGGGGAAAATGCTCGGATGCATGAGACGAACACGTATGCAAATAAAATGCACATGATAACATGATATGAGATGCATGACACGCAAGCAATGACAATGCAACGACAGCGAATAACTGGAGGACACCTGTCACATCGGTCTCGGGGCGTCACGAGATGCTAGCGAAGAGGGGCATCGTCGAGCAGGGTGTCCTCGAGTAGATGTTCGTCGTCGAGCATCACCTGTTCGCCTCCCGGTCCTGGGTGTAGTAGGTTTAGGCGGGGACGCCGGCATGGGCGCGCGCGAAGGGCTTGGCGCTGGCTGGGCCGCGCACGGCCTTGTGGAGCTGCGGCCACGACAGCACAAGCGCGTACAGCCTCCGACCACCGTCGGTTGTGTGCTCGGAGAAGACGCTGCGGGAGGCGAGCAGGCGATGGACGGGTCCGGGTGGCCGAGCAGGAGCAGCGCATTGGCGCGACCCGCCCACACCGCGGTTGTCGCTCGATCCGCCACGAGGGGAGGGGAAGAGAGGGGGCCACGACGGGAGGCGAAGTCGCCGGTTCTGGGAGGAGGTGGGGAGGGATCTGGGGATGCGTCGGTGCGTGGGGAGGAGCCGCCGCTGACGAGATCCAGATCGAGCGGGGTGATCCTGATCGAGCGGGGTGACGAGATTCGTTACTGTTTTTTTAACCTGGTTAATTTTCGTAGGTTAACCGTCGTAGATTTTTTTAGGTCGATTTTCTGTCGCTGAACCGTAGTGTTTCACAACGGGCCTAGTTGTAGCATGCCGTTTTTTTGGTCGGTCTGGAGGGAGGAAGTGGGGGATCGCTGGGTAGTGGGAGGTGGGAGAAGGTACCAAAAAAAACCAGGAAAGGTGGGACGAAAATTGACCGGCGGAGACTACCAACTGCTCCATTAGGAGTAGATATTGATACCAAGTAACAGAAGCAAAATGATAGAGAGCGGCATGCACGGATGACCAATGAAGAAAAATATGGAAAAGTAAAAAAACGCCGTGAAACCTATCAACAAAATAAAACACTTAAAGATTCAATCCAGTTGCAAAAAAATCACACAAAGAAGGAAGAAATATGCAAGCCAGCACAGAAGGGAAAAATGCGCATAAGAAAGACAGAAATATGCAAATACGCAGCCAAAACAAAAAGAAAGCTAGAATTGAGCAAATTGCAGCTACCCGTGAATTGAAACGCAACACACCATATAAATATTCAATTGTGATGGAGAGCGCTGCATATATTGCAACAGAAGAGGAAAGAGTAAACCTATACGGCGAGGATTTCGTGGTTAGCACACACACAACGGAAGCATATATGCATGGACACCCGATGTGTGCAACATTTTCATTGTATGATGTTAGTAACTCAACAGAAATGCTGCATGTATGACATTTTTATTTTCTGTATAATGCTTAATATGCATTGTATACTAACCTTCTGTTATGGTTGATAATCTATATCTTTTGCACTTATATTTGGTTTGTTTGTTGAGATATACGCACACTATAAACCTAAGGATGGTAGTCAACCATGTCTATGCTTGATTATAGTACCGCAATATGCTTTGTCAGTGACAACCTAGCACATGCTTGATTATAGTACACATTATTCCTATTGAAAGATGTATTAAATCTGAAATATTCATTCTTTTGATAATGAAATGAAGGCGAGAAATAATACCTTGCATTGGCAGAAGAAATTATGTTTCAGTAATTCCAATTTTGTTATCTTTTGTATGTCTTTTTATTCTTATGTTGAGTTTATTTTTTTCATTTCTGTTAGAGATGATTGTCTGTAACTCTTTTTTTAGTAGGTGATTGTCTTTAACCTAACCCGCAAATTGTACAATGCATAAGTTTGTTAGCCGTTTGCAAAGATTGGTTGGCTAAAATCACAATTTTTCTTCATGTACATTCCCATCACCTTGCATATTGGGTTTAGGAGCGTGTGTTTTTCTCCCACTGCAACACACATGCATGTTTGCTAGTAAACCTAACGAGAGGATACACTTTTATTTTAACATCAAAGTACTTTTTTATTGCAAGGTGATCACCCTAACAAGAACACCTTTTACAAAAGAGTTGGTATATCAAACGGGTTAAGAATCAAAGCTGTTGTTACTAGATTGCTTGATTGGCACGTCGGCGTCCTGTTCAAAATTTTGAATTTCTAATGGGCCGTGGAAGGCTTAGCTGGCAGCAGCAACGAGTGTTGGGCTCTCAAGTTCCTCGCGCGAGGCCTTCAAATACCCCCACCTCGTCGCAGCCGCAGTGATCCACATTCCACCCGCACCTGCGCTTCCCAAACCTCCCCTCTCCCCCAGCCTCCGCCCCACTTCCTTCTCCTCCAGCAGCACGCGATCCTCCGGCTCGTACAGGTCTCGTCCTCCTCCACGGCTTCCACTCGCCGTCTTCGCTCGTGCGTCCCAGTGCTCGCTCCTTACACCTTCTCCTGTGACGCAGGCGCGCACGCGGGATGGCGCCGTCCAAGCAGTACGACGAGGGCGGGCAGCTCCAGCTCATGGAGGCCGACCGGGTCGAGGAGGAGGAGGAGTGCTTCGAGTCCATCGACAAGTGTACGTTCGCCGCCTCCTACCCCTCTCCTCTCGAAACCCGCCCGCTGCCCCGTCTCCGGTGCTGCATTTACTTGCTTGTTCGTGTGCCTGCGTCGCGCGTGTGTCGGCATGTGGGGGTTAGGCCTGCTCACCGTTGCGTTCCGGGTGCTTCCGCCTCTAAGTTCGCGCGTTTCGGTCGCAATTTCGTGCTGTTTGGAGATGGGTTTGGTGCGGATTTCGCTTAGCCTCCACATTTGGTTGGTTTTTGGTGCGTGCAGCGCGTGGTCGCGTGTGCTCGTGTTGCGTTTGTTTTGATTTTCTCCCCTATTTCTTGCAGTCTGGGGATTAACTAGCGCCCTTGGTAGGCTAATTTCGTGCAGCTTTGCTGATTCCCCCCACTTGATTTCTCTTTACCGGTTAGTTTGTGCTAATCGCTGTGTGGTGCCGTTTTTTCTCCACGGATTAGTCTGAACTTAGCCCCAATTTTGAGCTGCCATGCGTTTAATCCGCCGTAGCGATCACTGTCTGTAGAATCCTTTCGAATTCGGCACTAGATACAGTTCAATCGCGTGGGTTTTCTGTGGAAACTTGGACCAATTACGGACGCGTTTTCGTCCACTTCGTGGCGTAGGGTTTAAGCCTGTCTTCCTCATCTGTTCCACTTTTTTTTTCTGAATGTTCACCTGTTCTGTTCCATAATTACGGGTAGCTTCCGCGAGTTTAGCAAGTTTACTTTAAACATTTGTCTAGATGTGATCCGCGCTTGTGTTTTGTTTGCGTGATCCAATTGGTTCGTCGTGCACTTTGTTCATTGCCATGAATTTGAATCCTAAGCCGTAACCTTCCTTTTAACGCTGTAACTGATCACTCGTCCAAACAGTGATCTCGCAGGGAATAAACTCAGGAGACGTGAAGAAGCTGCAGGATGCGGGGATCTACACTTGCAATGGGCTGATGATGCACACCAAGAAGGTCCCAATCCCGTCAGAGCATAAATCTGCATGCATTCTCCCTAAAATTTGTGGTTGCATACTGAAGCTGATTTCTGGTGCACGACACATGACTGTTATTAGTTGCTTTATGTATTCAAGTTTCAACACATGATTGATGTTGTTTCAGTACCAATGTATGGATTCATCTTGCAGAGCCTTACAGGGATTAAGGGCTTGTCTGAAGCAAAGGTTGATAAGATCTGCGAGGCTGCTGAAAAACTTCTGGTATGATTGTTATCATCTTTGCATTGATTCTGGTTTACAACTTCTGTGCCATATTATTCTCTTTGCATTGATTCTGGTTTACAACTTCTGTGCCATCTGTGCTATGCGATCGAGTCTTCTGAAATTTGTATTCTATTTGATTTTCAGAGTCAGGGTTTCATGACAGGAAGTGATCTCCTTATTAAGGTAAGGTTTAGGGAGCTAAGCTACTGATGAAGGACGACCATACAGTTTAGTGCTGTTTTTGCAGTAGTGCTACACCGCTACTATGCTAAACTTACTGTAATAGTTTGTTTTTGGAATCTGCTTGAGTGCTTTCATTACTCCACCTGTGTACTGCCCAGTTGTTTGATTTACTTTTTCGTATATTGAAGCGAAAGTCTGTTGTCCGGATTACCACTGGGAGCCAAGCGCTTGATGAGCTGCTTGGAGGTAACATATGTCGCCCTTGATTCTGTTCTGATTATTTCTGATGTTATGCTCTAACCCATTCACATATTTCCATAATTTGAAGGAGGGATTGAAACACTCTGTATCACAGAGGCATTTGGAGAGTTCCGGTCAGTAAATGTTCCAGTTACCATTTTCTTCTGGATTTTTTTTTGCAGGGAGCGCCTATTAGTTTTATCTCTGTTATGTATGATTTGTGCCATATTTCGCAGTAGATGTAGCAATTTTTAGTCCCAGTAATTTTTTAGTTGGTAAAACTCTGATAAGCTGCTTTCACCTCCTTTTCTGCTGTCTAGTCTTCCAGAGGTATTGATGATGGTGCATATTCAGTTCCAACTTTCTAGCGCTAAAATCCATATTATTTACTTTGTCTTGCAGGTCAGGGAAGACCCAGTTGGCTCATACTCTTTGTGTCTCCACTCAGGTACATTTCCTGCCTTGTATATTCTCGGTGAAACCTCACTACATCAGAATCCATGAATAACTCTGCTTGTTTAATCAAATGTATAACAGCTTCCACTCCACATGCATGGTGGGAACGGGAAGGTTGCCTACATTGACACTGAGGGAACATTGTATCCTTTGAATTCCTTAGTAATACCTATAGTCGATTTGTTCAATGAATTCATTTACATTCCTGTGCTTATCGAAACTATTCCCTTAACGGAGTTATCAGCCGGCCTGAACGCATTGTGCCAATTGCTGAGAGATTTGGGATGGATGCCAATGCTGTTCTTGACAATGTATGGCTCCTTTTACATCTCTCTTAACCCATTTAAGGAAGAATAGATCAAGATCTTTGTTTAATTCGTGATCTTTCTGTTTTAGATCATATACGCTCGCGCATACACCTATGAGCACCAGTACAACTTACTCCTGGGCCTTGCTGCCAAGATGGCCGAAGAGCCTTTCAGGCTTCTGGTACGCATGACTTTGCTGACATGTACTATCAAACTTACAAGTTGATAGATCTCAACTGTGCTCATGTGATCTTTGTTTGGCTTGGAAATGATAGATCGTGGATTCTGTGATTGCGCTATTCCGTGTTGATTTCAGTGGTAGGGGTGAACTTGCAGAGCGTCAGGTATTCTACTGTAACTAGCTAACTATGTGAAAAAATCAAGCAACTCATGATGTAGTCGAATGCTTGCATTTTATACACTTGCTCTAAGTGATGTGCTCTGGAACTGCAGCAAAAACTGGCACAAATGCTGTCCCGCCTTACAAAGATTGCTGAGGAGTTCAATGTTGCAGTGTACATCACCAACCAAGGTGTGCTTTCCAATCTATCCTGTCTGTTCCAAGAAAGAGCTCCTTATATTCGTGGATCTCAAATCATATAAGTTCTTTCCTTGTTCCAGTGATTGCGGACCCAGGTGGTGGTATGTTCATCACTGACCCCAAAAAGCCGGCAGGAGGCCACGTGCTGGCGCATGCAGCCACCATCCGGTTGATGCTGAGGAAAAGCAAAGGCGAGCAGCGTGTCTGCAAGATCTTTGACGCCCCTAACCTTCCCGAGGGAGAAGCTATATCCTTTTGCTTACTAGTACTTGTTTACTGCTTGTGCTATTCATTGCTTTAATTTGTTTGGTTGCTGAACTCTTGATAGGATTGTTTTGCTCAGACTTGCACAGCTTTATGATTTAGTTCTTAGTTGTTAACCTCCTTTACTGAAGCTTCACGTAGCACAAATTAGCAATGATCAGATGTCGAGAAATTGTTTCCCTTGACCACCAACACGTTTTCCAGATTACAACAGGCGGATTGATGGATGTGAAAGACTGATTGTTCATCCAGGGCGCTTCCTGTCTTAAGCTGTTGATAGTTCTGCTAGCAAATCGACAAAGGCTACTGCACCGTTACTCTGTTCTTGCCACTGCAGAGAAGAAATTGGGCAACCTCTATGCTGTTTATACCTCCTGTTGGGTGTTCTGTAAGCTTGTAGTAGTAATGCCTTAAGGATTTGTGGTGAGGACAAAAGTTATCTCGCGTGACTCATCATAAGACCTTAGCCTGATGTAGTGGAGATGTAAGGTTAACATGTTCTTTGCTTCAGGAAGACACCAAACTGAAGGATATGAAAATGAAATAGTCTGTCTTATTCTTTGAAGAATGAAATAGTCATATGCTTTTGTTACTTATATACACAAAGTGATCTTCCATTCTCTTTCTGTATGAGTAAAGGTGGACTCTATTATCTTGCATGGATCGAGCTCTAAATAACTATTGAAGTGAATTCCATTTTTTATCCTCTAGTTTCATGTTCGTGGCAGAAATTACAACATTTTGCAGTTTTTCCATGTTTTTACCAATTTTAAGCGAACTTGTGCCACAAATTACCCCATTTAATATTATTTTTTCTGCTTTAGTGCTGATGTGCATGCCACGTCGGCTGGTTTATTTTACTCTTTGTTTTTTTTTTCTGGTTTGCTCTCCATTTGGCAGGGGATGAGTCCTACATGTCTGCCAGCAAGGGAGAAAGAAATATGAGTGAAAAATAAAAAAGTGTGTTTGGGGTTCGGACACATCTCATTTAGTCCGCTCAACCCTGCCTCCGCAACTAACGGTTGATTGCGTTCCCTACAAAGATAGAGATATCTATATCACATTAGTTGCAATGCACAAAGGTGGATGTTTTCATGGATAAATGTTTAATTGTCAGCTTGCTTGGCATCCAATAATCTAGTCGCCATGAAAATATCGACGTATAATAGTACCAGATGAGATCAGATGTGCATCTCAAAAAAACAAGATGCAGAGATTTGCAGCAACAATGCAAAATGTGGAGTCCGCCTAATGTTGGTTTGGTCAAGCTGAACATTGATGGATCTTATACCGAGGATCGTAAAGTAGGGGTCGGTATGGTGCATTGGTCCTATGGATGACAAAGGAAGCATTACATTCTCATCTTGTAGAGAACTTTTCTCTTGTTGTGAAGCTTTGGAAGCCGAATTGTGTGCGTGCATGGAAGGTCATCATTTGAAATCCAAAGAACTACTACAATACGCGGACGACGCGCTCATTCTTCTGAAGGGCACGGTTTCACAAGCTGCACGTATCAAAGACATCTTGCAGGCATTCTTAGAATTTTCTGGGTTGCAGATTAACTATCACAAGAGCACCTTCGTGCCTATTCACATGAATGCGGATGATGCAGCAGAAGCAGCAAGTATCTTGGGATGCCCGATCAGCTCGTTATCATGCAATTATCTTGGCTTGCCTCTCTCGATGCAGAAAATCTCCAACTCGGTTGTGATGCCGGTAATTCAGAAGATTGACAGACGCTTGGCAGGTAGGCTGGCAACATATCTCTCCTGGGGAGGGCGCCTCACTCTGATTGATGTTGTCCTTTCTTCCATTCCGAACTACTACATGGCTTGTGTAAAATGGAACAAGGGCATCCTAGGCAAAGTTGGCAAGCTAAGGAGGAATTTTCTATGGCAGAAAAAAGCGGACAGACAGCATGCTGACTGCTTGGTTGCTTGGGACCAGGTTGTCTCTCCCAAGCAAAGTGGTGGCCTCGGGATCAGAGATCTGGAGGCTCATAACGATGCAATGCTCTGCAAGTTCACCAACCGTATTCTGCAAGGTTCATCATCCCATGCTATCAGTGGTTCCAGCATAGGTACCTCCGCAAGAGGTTGCCCAACAAACTAAAAACCACCGACACGCCTATCTGGAGAGCCCTAGCAGCATATATCCCGATGGTGCAACAAACATCCTTTTGCCATATCGGAGATGGAAAGTTAACAGCTTTCTGGCAAGACAAATGGTGCTTTGCTGGCCGCCTCAATCAACTCTTCCCCACCCTGTTCTCGTTTGCCAAGGACAAGCAATGTTCGGTGGCCTCGCAATACCCTGATCGCTGGACGTTGCAGCTTCATCCCAACATTTCTAGGACTGCTACTCTGGAGCTTAAAGCTTTGAGAGAGCTTCTTGCCTCTGTCCGCACACCTTCTGCAAACTCCTCTGACTCCCGAGTCCACATCTTCTCCGGCAAACCTGAAGTGGCCAGAGATTACTATGCTTTGCTTACCTTCAGGGGGATCAGCTGGGCACCTACAGACATAGTATGGCATAAGGTGATCCCCAATAGATGGAGGGTTTTTCTCTGGCTAGTTCACCGAGGGCGTTTGAATGTCAGAACGACCATGCTCCGTAAGCAATGGAACAATATTGAACACCCCTTCTGTGACTTATGCCCGGCGGAAGAAACCATTGATCATATCGTGCTGCGTTGTGTACCTGCTCATTACTTATGGCAGAAACTCGGGCTACTCCACCAAGCCATTTCATCGCTTTCCTTGAAGGATTTTGTGTTCAAGATGAGAGAAGCTTCTGGCCAGTGGACAATTCTGATTGTTGCATGTGCTGCTCAACTATGGAAGGTGCGCAACGCCAGGGTTTTTGACAGCGAAGACATACTGCCTGATGCTATGGGGGCTGCTATAGCAGAGATGCTGCTTCTTTGGTGCGCCAGATCGAACGATAGTTCTTTGCGAAATTTCCTCCGGTGTAAAGCGGATTTTCTTTCAGCCGCTTCTTAAGTTAGCAACGCTCTGCTGTACCCTTTCTCCCCTTCTTTCTCTTTCTGATGCAGCTAGCTAGCTAGCATCCTTTGTACCCTGACAATTCTCAGACCTTGGTCTGGTTTTGGAATATATAAGGTAGACTGCGGCCTGCCTTTTTTATCCAAAAAAATCCAAAGAAGTGACCTACCTATCATTGTGGAGATGGACTCTATCATTGTAGCCAAATTGATCCAGTCGAGGGATTTGGACAGATCGGTTTATTCACTGATAGTTAGGAAGATCAAGTACCTTATGGGTCTTCGTTATTTTTGTAGTACTCATGTTAACCGTACTCAAAATAAAGTTAGTTATAGCTTAGCTAGATTTGCTAGAATAGAAGATGATGCTATAGAGCTAGCTCTTGCTGATTGTATGAACACTAGGAGTTAAGTAATATGATTTTTCACCCACAAAAAAAATTCAGAATGTATGTAAGTTCCTTGAAGCTTCTCATTTCCGTCGTGTAGTGATGTTCGGTTTACCGAACATTTTTGTGGTATTAGTAAAAATCAAAAGCTGATATAGAATGGACCACAATCAAGGAGTTTGCTAATTAAACTAGTTCTCTAGGGTTCTGCTTTGTACACTCCCACGTCTAAAGAATTAATGATGGAAATTAATGGTGATGGTGCCCGTCTCGCCGAAGGCGGTGGGCTAAGAAGGCATGCAACGGCGGTGCATTAGGGCGGAGATGCATGGCGACGGGCGTGTGCGGTTGGTGGATCGCGGAGAAGGCGCGATGGTGGCGGCGCTAGGGGAGGGCGGATTGGGTGCGGCAATGTCCACGGCGGCGCCATCCAAGGCGCTACTGCCATGGCGAGCGGAGGTAGCAGCGGGGCCGTTCTTGGCCTGATCTGGGCTGGCAGGCGGTGGCTTCGCCAATCGGCTAGACAAGCAGTTGTCCCCGGGTGGTGGCGGCACGGGCCTGTTCTGCGCTGGATCCAGCAGGTTTGGCGGAGGTATGGTTCGTATTCTCCTCTGCAGTCGGCTGGTGGCATGGGGGCCGTTGGCCCGGATTGCATAAAGTGCCAAATCGTCCATCTGCTTCACGCCATCCTCCATGGTCTTGTTGTCGACGAGTTCCGAACTTTCCTTCGAAGATCTCCGCTATTTGGCGCACGGGGCCACTAGATATCTAGATTGGAATTGATACGGTCATGCGCGCACTTATCTTTGGCCATAGAGGCTTCATGAGTGCGATGCACGAAGCTTCGCTGTCTTGCTAGTGTCATGGGACATGTCTAAATAGAATTCCATGCCATCAACAGTAGTGAAGAAAGTCATGGTGGCCATGATCGGAGGCTTATGATGGTGGAGAGGAGTTTTGGTTGTGTTGAAGACTTGCGACACAAATTTTTATGTGTGTCGGGTGTGGAGTACTTGCAGCAACGGCCTTTGCACGAGGGGCGGCAACACAGGTGGACAACATTCTGGTGGTACATCTCAAGTACCGAGCCGCGATTTTCGGGGTGAGAGCCCAAGGTCTGGCCTTCATTGGTTGTACCTGGCAATTGCCTTGCTGGAGGCATTGATTTGGGATTCAAGTCTTTCTCCAAGGTGAAAACTCAAGATTCTTGATCGGGTGACGACAACGCTTCTGCATTGTTTTCTTGTTGGAGGCGTCGCTTTTGAGGAACCTCTTTTGTGGTTTGGGTGTTGTATTTGATGGTGGTTAGACTGTTGATGTTGCGAGTGTTTCATTAGTGCGACGGGTTCTTTATTTTTATTTTTCTCTCTTTTTTTTTTGTTCTTAACTGTGTGCATTCTTGTTGGTGCAGAAGTTGGATGTAATTGGTATCTTTGCAATATTAATATATTTCTATTATCAAAAATAAATAAATATAAAAAGGTATTATAATCTATTTTATTTCTTTGCATCGAAACTAGGATTTTAGTAATGTATCAAAAGCGGAAAATGTCTATTACAATCAGCTAGCAGGCTCTCAACCAAGAAATCTAGACTACAGCCAATTTTCTGTCACCACCAAAACATAGAATAATTTTTTTTACCAAATCATCAGCAGCCCGAAACAACAGGGTCCCCGCCCCCTCCGGAGAAGGGCTCATAATTTCGCTAGGAGTAGGTAGATGCCATGGCTCTATGGTTTCATGGGAGGAAGGTGAAGGATAAAAAGTCTCCGTGCCTACGTGGGCCCTTTTTTGCGAGAAAATTTCTGATCTATTTATTTTCAATCATGGAAGTATAATGAATATCAAAAATAATAAAAATTGCATCCAGTTTCCTAGACCACCTAGCGACGACTACAAGCACTGAAGCGAGCCGAAGGCGTGCCGCCGTCATCGCCCCTCCATCGCCGGAGTCGGGGCACAACTTGTTTTTTTTTTTGAAATCCGGGGCACAACTTATTGTAGTAGACAATCGGGAAGTCATTGTGCTAAGGTCTTATAGGACCAGCGCACCAGAACAACAACCGCCACAGATGAAGAATAACGTAGATCAGAAGGATCCAACTCGAAGACACACGAACGTAAATGAACAACGACGAGATCCGAGCAAATCCACCAAAAATAGATCTGCCGGAGACAAACCTCCACCGCCCACCAACGGTGCTAGACGCACCGCCGGAACGGGATCTAGACAGAGAGACCTTTATTCCATCTTCAGGGAGCCGCCGCCGTCTCGTCTTCCTGAGCAGGACACAAACCCTAGCAAAATTAAAAGAAACGGCTAAAAATGGAGCCCTCCTGCCGGCCCTTGCCAAGATCCACCACGCCCCCATGGCCCTAAGGCCACCGGAGAGGAGCGGATCCGCGGCGGTGCCGGCGGGAGGCAGAAACCCTACCTCTTTTGTGGAGGAGGAGGAGACGGCGACTAGCAGGGAAGGCTCCCACGTGCCTACGTGAGCCCTTGTCACTACAATCTCAGACATCTACACGTCTGAGTTATCTTTTTCTAAAAAATAAGATGCACAAATTAATTAATCAAACCAGTCTTACGAACAACCTGAAAGATAAAGAAATACGTTAAAGTATTTATATGTCAATCATCTTTTTCCTTCTGAATGGGCTAATCAGTAGATGGCATGCCAAATTACTGATATGTGGACACTTGAAACTCGTGCCCACTTTGCTTTGAATCTTCGTGTTAAAATTTTGGAAACTGAACTCCCAAATTTTTCTTGGGGGGGGGGGGGGGGCCCTCGAATACGTTCTTGAAAATTTTGAATTCGAAGTTGAAGAGACTCGCCGGGGTTCGATCTATAGTCAAACACGACCAGTCCACCTATGGATGAACGGTGCAGATACGATAACAAAAGTCACCCCATACTGTAGAAAGTAGCCTCCACACCGAAAGTGTTCTTTTAATCCCGAGCTCAAATACTCTTGCTATGAACAATATAAAATCTAAAAAAATAGAAATTTCTGGGTTTTCTTTACAATAAACAATGCCTAGTTTTACAGGTGCGTGCAAATTTTGCGACGAAATTGTTAGAAGGGACAGAGAGAGATTGGTGGAATCGTTGATGGATGCATTATTGAGCCTCGAGGACAACGTAGCGACAGCCCGATGCTCGATTGGTGGAGAGGTGCGTTGTACTCCGGACAATTTTCACGGGACCTACAGAGGCGCGCGCAATCGACGGCCCGATCGATCGCACGGTGCGGGCGGGACGGATCGCGGCGCGAGCGGGTGATCAATCCGATAACGCACACATCGATCGACTCCTGCCTGCATCTAGAGTATTAAGTTCATAAGAACAGAGTAATGCTTTAAGTAAGATGACATGATGTAGCGGGATAAACTCAAGCAATATGATGAAAACCCCATCTTGTTATCCTCGATGGCAACAATACAATACGTGTTGGTTCCCCTTCTGTCACTAGGATCGAGCACCACAAGATTGAACCCAAAGCTAAGCACTTCTCCCATTGCAAGAAAAACCATTCTAGTTGGCCAAACCAAATCGATAGTTCAAAGAGACTTGCAAAGATATCAAATCATGCATATAAGAATTCAGAGGAGATTCAAATAATATTCATAGATAAGTTGATCATAAATCCACAATTCATTGGATCTCGGCAAACACACCGCGAAAGAGTATTACATGGATAGATCTTCAAGAACATCGAGGAGAACATGGTATTGAGAATCAAAGAGAGAGAAGAAGCCATCTAGCTACTAGCTATGAACCTGTAGGTCTGAGGTAAACTACTCACACTTCATCGGAGGGGCAATGGTTTTGATGTAGAAGCCCTCCATGATCGAATCCCCCTCCGGCAGGACGCCGAAAAAGGCCCCTAGATGGGGTCTTACGGGTACAGAAGGTTGCGACGGTGGAAAAGTGTTTTCGTTGCTCTCCTGGTAGGTTTTGGAATATTTGAGAATATATAGACGGAAGAAATAGGTCGGTGGAGTCACGAGGGGCCCACAAGTGTGGGGGCGCGTCCTTCGTCCTTGTGGATGCCTCGTGGCTTCCCTGATGTGCACTCCAAGTCCTCTGGATGTCTTCTGGTCCAACAAAAATCATCGCGAAAGTTTCATTCCGTTTGGACTCAGTTTGGTATTCCTTTTCTACGAAACTCTAAAACAAGGAAAAAAATATAAACTCGCACTGGTATCTAAGTTCATAGGTTAATCCAAAAAATAATATAAAATAGCATAATAATGCATATAAAACATCCAAAACTGATAATATAATAGCATGAAACAATAAAAAATTATAGATACGTTGGAGACGTATCAGCGGGTCGATGACGGCAACGGGTGACGCAAACCGATCATAGATCAAAAGCCAAAAAGGAAACATCGATCAAAGCGACCGACGAGAGAGAGAGAGAGAGAGAGAGAGAGAGAGAAAACACCCGGAGCAAGGGCTCGGGAAAAAGACTCTCTAGAGCAGCCGGTCAACACGAGCGGTAGACGAACCCTAGGTACAGGCGGCGCAGCCCCCGGCGGCAGTCATGGAGGCCGACCGCCCTGAGGGCGGTGCGCAGAGCAGAAGGGGTAGGCAGCGGCTGATAACCTACAAGTATAGGGGATCGCAACAGTTTTCGTGGGTAGAGTATTCAACCCAAATTTATTGATTCGACACAAGGGGAGCCAAAGAATATTCTCAAGTATTAGCAGCTGAGTTGTCAATTCAACCACACCTGGAAACTTAATATCTGCAGCAAGGTATTTAGTAGCAAAGTAATATGATAGTAGTGGTAACGATAGCAAAAGGTAACGGTAGCAAAAGTAATATTTTGGCTTTTATAGTGATGGTAACAGTAGCAACGAAAAAGTGAATAAGCAAAGAACAATATATGGAAAGCTCGTAGGCAATGGATCAGTGATGGAGAATTATGCCGGATGCGATCGATCATGTAACAGTCATAACCTAGGGTGACACAGAACTAGCTCCAGTTCATCAATGTAATGTAGGCATGTATTCCGAATATAGTCATACGTGCTTATGGAAAAGAACTTGTATGACATCTTTTATCCTACCCTCCCGTGGCAGCGGGTGATGTCTACTACACAACCTTCTTCTTGTAGACGTTGTTGGGCCTCCAAGTGCAGAGGTTTGTAGGACAGTAGCAAATTTCCCTCAAGTGGATGACCTAAGGTTTATCAATCCATAGGAGGCGTAGGATGAAGATGGTCTCTCTCAAGCAACCCTGCAACCAAATAACAAAGAGTCTCTTGTGTCCCAACACACCCAATACAATGGTAAATTGTATAGGTGCACTAGTTCGACGAAGAGATGGTGACACAAGTGCAATATGGATAGTAGATATAGGTTTTTGTAATCTGAAAATATAAAAACAGCAAGGTAACTAATGATAAAAGTGAGCGAAAACGGCATTGCAATGCGTGGAAACAAGGCCTAGGGTTCATACTTTCACTAGTGCAAATTCTCTCAACAATAATAACATAATTGGATCATATAACTATCCCTCAACATGCAACAAAGAGTCACTCCAAAGTCACTAATAGCGGAGAACAAACAAAGAGATTATTGTAGGGTACGAAACCACCTTAAAGTTATTCTTTCTGATCGATCAATTCAAGAGTCCGTAGTAAAATAACATGAAGCTATTCTTTCCGTCCAATCTATCATAGAGTTCGTACTAGAATAACACCTTAAGACGCAAATCAACCAAAACCCTAATGTCACCTAGATACTCCAATGTCACCTCAAGTATCTGTGGGTATGATTATACGATATGCATCACACAATCTCAGATTCATCTATTCAACCAACACAAAGAACTTCAAAGAGTGCCCCAAAATTTCTACCGGAGAGTCAAGACGAAAACGTGTGCCAACCCCTATGCATAAGTTCACGAGGTCACGGAACTCGCAAGTTGATCACCAAAACATACATCAAGTTGATCACCAAAAAGGGAAGTAAACTAGCATGTATGATACAATGAAAAAGTATGAGCACCGACAACTAGCATGAGTGTGTGAACGGGAATGTAATGTCGGTGAGAGATATGTACTCCCCCAAGGCTTTGGGCCTAAGTTGGTCTATGGCCACGGCTGGCCTGGCGGATATCCAAAGTAATAGTTGGGGTCGTACTGAGATGCAGCGGCAATTGCCTGATGAGCTGCAACTTGGAGGCGAGCTGTCTCCGCCCTCCTCTCGTACTCGGTCGCCTCCTCCCTTGTTATAACATATCTCCCCTTTGCCTGAAAGTCAAAGAAAGTAGGGTCAGGGAGAGCGACATGATAGGTGCGTCGTCTGTCAAAGATTAGTCGGTACTGGAGGAACTGATCGTTCCTCTCAACAAACTGATGACGAACCATGGCATCATAATCTAGATAAGAAGGAGGCAACTCAATATCATCTCCATGTATGGGTATCTCAAGAAAGTTAGCTATACGAGTTGCATAAATTCCACCAAAGAAATCTTCATGAATACGATCATTATGCAACCTACGTGCAACAATAGCCCTCAAGTTGTATTGTTTATCTCCTAAAACAGCGCTCCTGAGAATGCTAAGATCAGGTACACACATGTGACATGCTTCATCTTTATCGTTTATGCACCTTTCTATGAAGAGACCAAAATAATGTATAGCAGGAAAATGAATGCTCCCTATGGTGGCTTGTGTTACATCTCTAGATTCCCCTACTGTAATACTAGCAAGAAAATCTCTAAATTCAGATTTGCGAGGTTCACTAACATTACCCCACTGTGGGAGTTTGCAAGCAGTGTTAAAATCTTCTAAGTCCATGGTATAAGATTTATCATAAAGATCAAACATGATAGTTTGAGAATTGCTTGATGATGAAAAATTAAACCTTCTCACAAATGAATCAGTTAAATAGAGGTATTGACGGCACTTATCTGCCTCGAAGCTCTCAAGATCAGCATTGCGCACATATGCATCAAATTCCTCCTTAATTCCTGCTCGGACCATGAAATCCTATGACAGCCATTCACAAGGCCGCACTTGAGCATCTCTTGGTGGTTCCTCATCCGCATCGCGTATTGCAGGCCTGGATCCTTGCTTCCTTGAAGAACCACCTTGGTACATTTTCCTAAACATATTTCTTCCTCTGAAAAATTTCTGAATTTTTTTAGTAACTTCAAAATAAAAGTGAACCAAACTCAACAATATTGATAGCAACTACTCCTAAAAGTGCCTAGAGACAATATCATGCATTAAAACTACTTTTGACCATATAAATTTGACATGCAAGCTCAAGAACAGGGTCACCTAAGAAGCAAAAATTTGCAATGAATAAAGCACTAGAACAAAAACTAATTGGACCATTGGAGGAGTCACATACCAAAGAACAATCCCCCAAAGCAGTTTTGTGAATGGAGCTTTGAGCAAGGAGATCGAAAATGGCAGCAAGATGAGCAAGAACTCGGGTTTGAGCTGGTTGGTGATTTTTTTGGGAGGAAGAAGGAGTGTGTGGTAGCTGTAATAAGTGGAGGGGAGCCACCATGGGCCCACGAGGCAGGGGGCGCGGGCACGCCCAGGGGGGTGGGCGCGCCCTGGATCCTCGTGGCCAGGTGCTTGCTCCCCTGCTGTGTTCTCAGTGCCAGGCATTCTCAAATATTCTAGAAAAAACATATTTAAATTTCAGGGCATTGGAGAACTTTTATTTTCGAGGTATTTTTTATTGCATTGATAATTCAGAAAACAGACAGAAAAATACTATTTTTTCTTTATTTAATATAAATAATCAGAAAGTAAAAAGAGGATACAGAGAGTTGTGTTTTCTAAATTTATCCATCTCATACTCATCAAAAGGAATCCACTAACAAGGTTGGTCAGGTCTTGTTAACAAACTCATTTCGAATAACATGAAACCGGAGAATTTTCGAATAACACTAGGTTACCTCAACGGGGATATGCACATCCCCAACAATAAGAATATCACATTTCTTCTTGACAGTAGGGAGAGGAAATTCAAAACCTCCAATAGTGATTGTTGAAAATTTTCCAATAGAATTGATACTGTGGACTTGAGGTTGTTTCCTCGGAAAGTGTACCGTATGCTCATTACCATTAACATGAAAAGTGACATTGCCTTTGGTGCAATCAATAACAGCCCCTGCAGTATTCAAAAAGGGTCTTCCAAGAATAATAGACATACTATCGTCCTCGGGAATATCAAGAATAATAAAGTCCGTTAAAACAGCAACGTTTGCAACCACAATAGGCACATCCTCACAAATACCGACAGGTATAGCAGTTGATTTATCAGCCATTTGCAAAGATATTTCAGTAGGTGTCAACTTATTCAAATCAAGTCTACGATATAAAGAGAGAGGCATAACACTAACACCGGCTCCAAGATCGCATAAAGCAATTTTAACATAGTTTCTTTTAATGGAGCATGGTATAGTTGGTACTCCTGGATCTCCAAGTTTCTTTGGCATTCCACCCTTAAAAGTATAATTAGCAAGCATGGTGGAAATTGCAGCTTCCGGTATCTTTCTCTTATTTGTAACAATTTCCTTCATATATTTAGCATAAGGATTCATTTTAAGCATATTAGTCAAACGCATACGCAAAAAGATAGGTCTAATCATTTCAGCAAAGTGGTCAATATCCTCATCATCCTTTTTCTTGGATGGTTTAGGAGGAAAAGTCATGGGTTTCTGAACCCATGGTTCTCTTTCTTTACCATGCTTCCTATCAACAAAGTCTCTCTTATCATAACGTTGATTCTTTGATTTTGGGTTATCAAGATCAACAGCAGGTTCAATCTCTACATCATTGTCATTGCTAGGTTGAGCATCAACATGAACATCATCATTAACATTATCACTAGGTTCATGTTCATTACTAGATTGTGTTTCAGCATCAGAAATAGAAATATCATTGGGATTCTCAGGTGTGTCAATAACAGGTTCACTAGAAGCATGCAAAGTCCTGTCATTTTTCTTTTTCTTCCCTTTAGAAGGACTAGGTACATCTACATTAGCTCTCTGAGAATCTTGCTCAATTCTCTTAGGATGGCCCTCAGGATACAAAGGTTCCCGAGTCATTTTACCACCTCTAGTCATAACTCTAACAACATTATCATGCTTCTTATTATTTAATTCGTTGAGGAAATCATTCTGAGCTTTAAGTACTTGTTCTACTTGAGTGGTAACCATAGAAGCATGTTTACTAATAAGTTTAAGTTCACCTTTAACATTAGCCATATAATCACTCAAGTGTTCAATCATATAAGCATTATGTTTCAATTGTCTACCAACATAAGCATTAAAATCTTCTTGCTTAACCATAAAGTTGTCAAATTCATCCAAACATTGGCTAGCAAACTTAGCAGGAGGGATTTCAGCTTTATCATATCTATAGAGAGAATTTACCTTTACTACCCGTGTCGGGTTATCAAGACCGTGTGTTTCTTCAATAGGTGATGAATTAAGACCATGTATTTCTTCAGCAGGAGGTAAATTCTTAACATCCTCAGCTTTAATACCCTTTTCTTTCATAGATTTCTTCGCCTCTTGCATATCTTCAGGACTGAGAAATAGAATACCCCCTTTCTTAGGAGTTGGCTTAGGAGTTGGTTCAAGAAGTGTCCAATTATTTTCATTAGTCAACATATTATTCAATATAATTTCAGCTTGATCAACAGTTCTTTCCCTGAAAATACAACCAGCACAACTATCCAGGTAATCTCTGGAATCATCGGTTAGTCCATTATAAAAGATATCAAGTATTTCATTTTTCTTGAGAGGATGATCAGGCAAAGCATTAAGTAATTAGAGAAGCCTCCCTCAAGCTTGTGGGAGACTCTCTTCTTTAACTTGCACAAAATTATATATTTCCCTTAAAGCAGCTTGTTTCTTATGAGCGGGGAAATATTTAGCAAAGAAGTAATAAATCATATCCTGGGGACTACGCACACAACCAAGATGAAGAGAATTAAACCATATATTAGCATCACCCTTTAACGAGAACGGAAATAATTTAAGGATATAGTAGTAGCGAGTTTTATCATCATTAGTAAACATGGTAGCTATATCATTTAATTTAGTAATATGTGCCATAACAGTTTCAGATTCATAGCCATAGAAAGGATCAGATTCAACCAAAGTAATTATATCAGGATCAACAGAGAAATCATAATCCTTATCAGTAATAAAGATAGGTGAAGTAGCATAAGCAGGATCATAGTTCATTCTAGCATTTAGAGATTTTTCTTTCAGCTTAGCTAATAATTTCTTAGGATCACTTCTATCATTGCAGGCAAGAAAGTCTCTAGCAGTTTCTTCATCCATAACATAACCCTCAGGAACAACGGACAATTCATATCTAGGGGGAGAATCTTCATCATCACTTTCATCAATATTATCAGTTTCAATAATTTCATTCTCTCTAGCCCTAGCAAGTTGTTCATCAAGAAATTCACCTAGTGGCACAGTAGTATCAAGCATAGAAGTAGTTTCATCATAAGTATCATGCAAAGCAAAAGTGGCATCATCAATAACATGCGACATATCAGAATGAATAGCGGGTGTAGGTGTCGCAAGTTTACTCATAATAGAAGGTGAATCAAGTGCAGAGCTAGATGGCAGTTCCTTACCTCCCCTCATAGTTGAGGGATAGATCTTGGTTCTTTGATCTTTCAAGTTCTTCATAGTGATAAGTAGATATAAATCCCAAGTGACTCAAAGAATAGAGCTATGCTCCCTGGCAACGGCACTAGAAAATAGTCTTGATAACCCACAAGTATAGGGGATCGCAACAGTTTTCGAGGGTAGAGTATTCAACCCAAATTTATTGATTCGACACAAGGGGAGCCAAAGAATATTCTCAAGTATTAGCAGCTGAGTTGTCAATTCAACCACACCTGGAAACTTAATATCTGCAGCAAGGTATTTAGTAGCAAAGTAATATGATAGTAGTGGTAACGATAGCAAAAGGTAACGGTAGCAAAAGTAATATTTTTGGGTTTTATAGTGATGGTAACAGTAGCAACGGATAAGTAAATAAGCGAAGAACAATATATGGAAACCTCGTAGGCAATGGATTGGTGATGGAGAATTATGCCGGATGCGATCGATCTGTTGGGGAATGTAGTAATTTCAAAAATTTCCTACGCACATGCAGGATCATGGTGCTGCATAGCAACGAGAGGGGAGAGTGTTGTCTATGTACCCTCATAGACCGTTTGCGGAAGCGTTATATCAACGCGGTTGATGTAGTCGTACGTCTTCACGATCCGACCGATCCAAGTACCGAAAGCATGGCACCTTCGAGTTCTACACACGTTCGGCTCGGTGATGTCCTCGCCTTCTCGATCCAGCAAGAGGGGCGAAGTAGTAGATGAGTTCCGGCAGCACGACGGCGTGGTGACGGTGTTGGTGAAGAACAATCTCCGTAGGGCTTCGCCTAAGCACTACGAAAACTACGACGGAGGATAAACTAGAGGGGACGGGGTTGCCGGCACACGGCTTGGTGTTTCTTGATGTGTCTTTGGTGCTAGCCCTGCCCCTCTATTTATATGTTGAGCCGTGGGGTCGAAACATGGAGCAAAAGCCTCCTCAAAGCCGGTTTTTCCCGAAAGGCAAGAGTCCCACTCGGACTCCAGGACCAAACGCCACAATCCTTGGCGTCTGGCCCAGATGCCATGGGCCTAGGTGTCTGGACCAGGGCCAGACGCCAGGGTCTCCGGCGTTTGGCCCCCTGGCCTCCGCAAAACTCCTTTTGCACCGACTTATAGCCTCATGGGCCTGACCCCTTGGCCAAACCATATCATCCAATATATGAATCTTTACCTCCGGACCATTTCGGAGCTCCTCGTCATGTCCGTGATCTCATCCGGGACTCCGAACAACATTCGGTCACCAACATACATAACTCATAGTACTATATCGTCAACGAACGTTAAGCGTGCAGACCCTACGGGTTCGAGAACTATGTAGACATGACCAAGACACCTCTCTGGTCAATAACCAATAGCGGAACCTGCATGCCCATATTGGCTCCTACATATTCTACGAAGATCTTTATCAGTCAGACCGCATAACAACATACGTTGTTCCCTTTGTCATCGGTATGTTACTTGCCCGAGATTCGATCGTCGGTATCTCAATACCTAGTTCAATCTCGTTACCGGCAAGTCTCTTTACTCGTTCCGTAATACATCATCCCACAACTAACTCATTAGTTGCAATGCTTGTAAGGCTTATAGTGATGTGCATTACCGAGTGGGCCCAGAGATACCTCTCCGACAATCGGAGTGACAAATCCTAATCTCAAAATACGCCAACCCAACAAGTACCTTCAGAGACACCTGTAGAGCACCTTTATAATCACCCAGTTACATTGTGACGTTTGGTGGCACACAAAGTGTTCCTCTGGTAAACGGGAGTTGCATAATCTCATAGTCATAGGAACATGTATAAGTCATGAAGAAAGCAATAGCAACAAACTAAACGATCAAGTGCTAAGCTAACGGAATGGGTCAAGTCAATCACATCATTCTCCTAATGATGTGATTCCGTTAATCAAATGACAACTCATGTCTATGGTTAGGAAACTTAACCATCTTTGATCAACGAGCTAGTGAAGTAGAGGCATACTAGTGACACTCTGTTTGTCTATGTATTGACACATGTATTATGTTTCCGGTTAATACAATTCTAGCATGAATAATAAACATTTATCATGAAATAAGGAAATAAATAATAACTTTATTATTGCCTCTAGGGCATATTTCCTTCAGTCTCCCACTTGCACTAGATTCAATAATCTAGTTCACATCTCCCTGTGATTTAACACCAATAGTTCACATCACCATGTGATTAACACCCATAGTTCACATCGTCATGTGACCAACACCCAAAGGGTTTACTAGAGTCAACAATCTAGTTCACATCGCTATGTGATTAACACCCAAAGAGTACTAAGGTGTGATCATGTTTTGCTTGAGAGAGAAATTTAGTCAACGGGTCTGCCATATTCAGATCCGTAAGTATTTTGCAAATTTCTATGTCAACAATGCTCTGCACGGAGCTACTCTAACTAATTGCTCCCACTTTCAATATGTATCTAGATTGAGACTTTGAGTCATCTGGATCAGTGTCAAAACTTGCATCGACGTAACCCTTTACGACGAACCTTTTGTCACCTCCATAATCGAGAAACATATCCTTGTTCCACTAAGGATAATTTTGACCAATGTCCAGTGATCTACTCCTAGATAACTATTGTACTCCCTTGCCAAACTCAGGGAAGGGTATACAATAGGTTTGGTACACAGATGGCATATTTTATAGAACCTATGGCCAAGGCATAGGGAATGAATTTCATTCTCTTTCTATCTTCTGTCGTGGTCGGGCTTTGAGTCTTACTCAGTTTCACACCTTGTAACACAGGCAATAACTATTTCTTTGACTGTTCCATTTTGAACTACTTCAAAATCTTGTCAAGGTATGTACTCATTGAAAAACTTATCAAGCGTCTTGATCTATCTCTATAGATCTTGATGCTCAATATGCAAGCAGCTTCACTGAGGTCTTTCTTTGAAAAACTCCTTTCAAACACTCCTTTGTGCTTTGCAGAATAATTCTACATTATCTCCGATCAACAATATGTCATTCACATATACTTATCAGAAATGATGTAGTGCTCCCACTCACTTTCTTGTAAATACAGGCTTCACCGTAAGTCTGTATAAAACTATATGCTTTGATCAACTTACCAAAGCGTATATTCCAACTCCGAGATGCTTGCACCAGTCCATAGATGGATCGCTGGAGCTTGCATATTTTGTTAGCACCTTTAGGATTGACAAAACTTTCTTGTTGCATCATATACAACTCTTCTTTAATAAATCCATTAAGGAATGTAGTTTTGTTTATCCATTTGCTAGATTTCATAAAATGTGGTAATTGCTAACATGATTCGGACAGACTTAAGAATAGATACGAGTGAGAAACTCTCATCGTAGTCAACACCTTGAACTTGTCGAAAACCTTTTGCGACAATTCTAGCTTTGTAGATAGTAACACTACTATCAAAGTCCGTCTTCCTCTTGAAGATCCATTTATTCTCAATGGCTTGCCGATCATCGGGCAAGTCAACCAAAGTCCACACTTTGTTCTCATACATGGATCCCATCTTAGATTTCATGGCTTCAAGCCATTTTGTGGAATCTGGGCTCACCATCGCTTCTTCATAGTTCGTAGGTTCATCATGGTCTAGTAACATGACTTCCAGAACAGGATTACCATACCACTCTGGTGCGGATCTTACTCTGGTTGATCTACGAGGTTTGGTAATAACTTGATCTGAAGTTTCATGATCATCATCATTAACTTCCTCACTAATTGGTGTAGGCGTCACATGAACCGGTTTCTGTGATGAACTACTTTTCCAATAAGGGAGCAGGTACAGTTACCTCATCAAGTTCTACTTTCCTCCCACTCACTTCTTTCGAGAGAAACTCCTTCTCTAGAAAGGATCCATTCTTAGCAACGAATGTCTTGCCTTCGGATCTGTGATAGAAGGTGTACCCAATAGTCTCCTTTGGGTATCCTATGAAGACACATTTCTCCGATTTGGGTTTGAGCTTATCAGGTTGAAGCTTTTTCACATAAGCATCGCAACCCCAAACTTTAATAAATGACAACTTTGGTTTCTTGCCAAACCACAGTTCATACGGTGTCGTCTCAACGGATTTAGATGGTGCCCTTTTTAACGTGAATGCAGCTGTCTCTAATGCATAACCCCAAAACGATAGCGGTAAATCAGTAAGAGACATCATAGATCGCACCATATCTAATAAAGTACGGTTACAACGTTCGGACACACCATTACACTGTGGTGTTCTAGGTGGCGTGAGTAGTGAAACTATTTCACATTGTTTTAACTGAAGGCCAAACTCGTAACTCAAATATTTTACTTCTGCGATCATATCATAGAAAGTTTTATTTTTGTTACGATGATTCTCCACTTCACTCTGAAATTCTTTGAACTTTTCAAATGTTTCAGACTTGTGTTTCATCAAGTAGATATACTCATATCTGCTCAAATCATCTGTGAAGATCAGAAAATAATGATACCTGTCGCGAGCCTCAATATTCATCGGACCACATACATCAGTATGTATGATTTCCAACAAATCTGTTGCTCACTCCATTGTTCCGGAGAACGGAGTCTTAGTCATCTTGCCCATGAGGCATGGTTCGCAAGCATCAACTGATTCATAATCAAGTGATTCCAAAAGTCCATCAGCATGGATTTTCTTCATGCGCTTTACACCAATATGACTTAAACGGCAGTGCCACAAATAAGTTGCACTATCATTATTAACTTTGCATCTTTTGGCTTCAATATTATGAAAATGTGTATTACCACGATCGAGGTCCAACAAACCATTTTCATTGGGTGTATGACCATAGAAGGTTTTATTCATGTAAATAGAACAACAATTATTCTCTAACTTACATGAATAACCGTATTGCAATAACATGATCCAATCATATTCATGCTCAATGCAAACACTAAATATTAGGTTTAACACTAATCCCGAAAGTATAGGGAGTGTGCGATGATGATCATATCAATCTTGGAACCATTTCCAATACACATCGTCACTTCACTCTTAACTAGTCTCTGTTCATTCTGCAACTCCCGTTTCGAGTTACTATTCTTAGCAACTGAACTAGTATCAAATACTGAGGGGTTGCTATAAACACTAGTAAAGTACACATCAATAACATGTATATCAAATATACCTATGTTCACTTTGCCATCCTTCTTATCCGCCAATTACTTGGGGTAGTTCCGATTCCAGTGACCAGTCCCTTTGTAGTAGAAGCACTCAGTTTCAGGCTTAGGTCCAGACTTGAGTTTTTTCACTTGAGCAGCAACTTGCTTGCCGTTCTTCTTGAAGTTCCCCTTTCTTCCCTTTGTCCCTTTACTTGAAACTAGTGGTTTTGTTTACCATCAACACTTGATGCTTTTCTTGATTTCTACCTTCGTCGATTTCAGCATCACGAAGAGCTTGGGAATCATTTCTGGTATCCCTTGCATATTATAGTTCATCACGAAGTTCTACTAACTTGGTGATGGTGACTAGAGAATTCTGTCAATCACTATTTTATCTGGAAGATTAACTCCCACTTAATTCAAGCGATTGTAGTACCCAAACAATCTGAGCACATGCTCACTGCTTGAGCTATTCTCCTCCATCTTTTAGCTATAGAACTTGTTCGAGACTTCATATCTCTCAACTCGGGTATTTGCTTTGAAATATTAACTTCAACTCCTGGAACATCTCATATGGTCCATGACGTTCAAAACGTCTTTGAAGTCCCGATTCTAAGCCGTTAAGCATGGTGCACTAAACTATCAAGTAGTCATCATATTGAGCTAGCCTAATGTTCATAACGTCTGCATCTGCTCCTGCAATAGGTCTGTTACCTAGCGGTGCATCAAGGACATAATTCTTCTGTGCAGCAACGAGGATAATCCTCAGATCACGGATCCAATCCTCATCATTGCTACTAACATTTTTCAACATAGTTTTTCTCTAGGAACATAATAAATGGGGAGCAACATCGCGAGCTATTGATCTACAACATAGATATGCTAATACTACCAGGACTAAATTCATGATAAATTTAAGTTCAATTAATCATATTACTTAAGAACTCCCACTTAGATAGACATCCCTCTAATCCTCTAAGTGATCACGTGATCTATATCAACTAAACCATGTCCGATCATCACGTGAGATGGAGTAGTATCAACGGTGAACATCACTATGTTGATCATATCTACTATATGATTCACGCTCGACCTTTCGGTCTCCGTGTTTCGAGGCCATATCTGTTATATGCTAGGCTCATCAAGTTTAACCTGAGTATTCCGCGTGTGCAACTGTTTTGCACCCGTTGTATTTGAACGTAGAGCCTATCACACCCGATCATCACGTGGTGTACCAGCACGAAGAACTTTCGCAACGGTGCATACTCAGGGAGAACACTTATACTTTGATAATTTAGTGAGGGATCATCTTATAATGCTATCGTCAATCAAAGCAAGATAAGATGCATACAAGATAAACATGACATGCAATCAATATAAGTGATATGATATGGCCATCATCATCTTGTGCTTGTGATCTCCATCTCCGAAGCACCTTCATGATCACCATCGTCACCGGCGCGACACCTTGATCTCCATCATAGCATCGTTGTCATCTCGCAAATCTTATGCTTCCACGATTATCGCTACCGCTTAGTGATAAAGTAAAGCATTACAGGGTGATTGCATGGCATACAATAAAGCGACAACCATATGGCTCCTGCCAGTTGCCGATAACTCGGTTACAAAACATGATAATCTCATACAGTAAAATTTAGCATCATGTCTTGACCATATCACATCACAACATGCCCTGCAAAAACAAGTTAGACGTCCTCTACTTTGTTGTTGCAAATTTTACGTGGCTGCTACGGGCTTAGCAAGAACCGTTCTTACCTACACATCAAAACCACAACGATAGTTTGTCAAGTTGGTGCTGTTTTAACCTTCGCAAGGACCGGGCATATCCACACTCGGTTCAACTAAAGTTGGAGAAACTGACACCCGCCAGCCACCTGTGTGCAAAGCACGTCGGTAGAACCAGTCTCACGTAAGCGTACGCATAATGTCGGTCCAGGCCGCTTCATCCAACAATACCGCCGAACCAAAGTATAACATGCTGGTAAGCAGTATGACTTATATCGCCCACAACTCACTTGTGTTCTACTCGTGCATATGACATCTACGCATAAAACCTGCCTCTGATGCCACCGTTGGGGAACGTAGTAATTTCAAAATTTTCCTACGCACACACAGCATCATGGAGATGCATAGCAACGAGAGGGAGAGTGTTGTCTACGTACCCTCGTAGACCGTTCACGGAAGCGTTATATCAACGCGGTTGATGTAGTCGTACGTCTTCATGATCTGACCTATCCAAGTACCGAAAGCACGGCACCTCCGAGTTCTACACACGTTCGGCTCGGTGACGTCCTCGCCTTATCGATCCAGCAAGAGAGGCTAAGTAGTAGATGAGTTCCGGCAGCACGACGGCGTGGTGACGGTGTTGGTGAAGAACAATCTCCGTAGGGCTTCGCCTAAGCACTACAAAAACTACGACGGAGGATAAACTAGAGGGGACGGGGTTGCCGGCACACGGCTTCGTGTTTCTTGATGTGTCTTTGGTGCTAGCCCTACCCCTCTATTTATATGTTGAGCCCTGGGGTCGAAACTTGGAGCAAAAGCCTCCTCAAAGTCGGTTTTGCCCGAAAGGCAAGAGTCCCACTCAGACTCCAGGACCAAACGCCACAATCCTTGGCGTCTGGCCCAGACGCCATGGGCCTCGGCGTCTGGCCCAGGGCCAGACGCCAGGGTCTCCGGCGTTTGGCCCCCTGGCCTCCGCAAAACTCCTTTTGCACCGACTTATAGCCTCATGGGCCTGAGCCCTTGGCCAAACCATATCATCCAATATATGAATCTTTACCTCCGGACCATTCCGGAGATCCTCGTCATGTCTGTGATCTCATCCGGGACACCGGACAACATTCGGTCACCAACATACATAACTCATAGTACTATATCGTCAACGAACGTTAAGCGTGCGGACCCTACGGGTTCGAGAACTATGTAGACATGACCGAGACACCTCTCTGGTCAATAACCAATAGCGGGACCTGGATGCCCATATTGGCTCCTACATATTCTATGAAGATCTTTATCGGTCAGACCGCATAACAACATACGTTGTTCCCTTTGTCATCGGTATGTTACTTGCCTGAGATTCGATCGTCGGTATCTCAATACCTAGTTCAATCTCGTTACCGGCAAGTCTCTTTACTTGTTCCGTAATACATCATCCCACAACTAACTCATTAGTTGCAATGCTTGCAAGGCTTATAGTGATGTGCATTACCGAGTGGGCCCAGAGATACCTCTGCGACAATCGGAGTGACAAATCCTAATCTCAAAATACGCCAACCCAACAAGTACCTTTGGAGACACCTGTAGAGCACCTTTATAATCACCCACTTACGTTGTGACATTTGGTGGCACACAAAGTGTTCCTCCGGTAAACGTGAGTTGCATAATCTCATAGTCATAGGAACATGTATAAGTCATGAAGAAAGCAATAGCAACAAACTAAACGATCAAGTGCTAAGCTAACGGAATGGGTCAAGTCAATCACATCATTCTCCTAATGATGTGATCCCGTTAATCAAATGACAACTCATGTCTATGGTTAGGAAACTTAACCATCTTTGATCAACGAGCTAGTCAAGTAGAGGCATACTAGTGACACTCTGTTTATCTATGTATTCACACATGTATTATGTTTCCGGTTAATACAATTCTTGCATGAATAATAAACATTTATCATGAAATAAGGAAATAAATAATAACTTTTTATTGCCTCTAGGGCATATTTCCTTCACGATCATGTAACAGTCATAACCTAGGGTGACACGGAACTAGGTCCAGTTCATCAATGTAATGTAGGAATGTATTCCGAATATAGTCATACGTGCTTATGGAAAAGAACTTGCATGACATATTTTGTCCAACCCTCCCGTGGCAGCGGGGTCCTATTGGAAACTAAGGGATATTAAGGCCTCCTTTTAATAGAGTAACGGACCAAAGCATTAACACATGGTGAATACATGAACTCCTCAAACTACGGTCATCACCGGTAAGTATCCCGATTATTGTCACTTCGGGGTTAACGGATCATAACACATAATAGGTGACTATAGACTTGCAAGATAGGATCAAGAACTCTCATATATTGATGAAAACATAATAGGTTTAGATCTAAAATCATGGCACTCGGGCCCTAGTGACAAGCATTAAGCATAGCAAAGTCATAGAAACATCAATCTCAGAACATAGTGCATACTAGGGATCAAGCCCTAACAAAACTAACTCGATTACATGATAAATCTCATCCAAGCCATCACCGTCCAGCAAGCCTACGATGGAATTACTCACGCATGGCGGTGAGCATCATGAAATTGGTGATGGAGGAAGATTGATGATGATGATGGCGACGGATTCCCCTCTCCGGAGCCCCGAATGGACTCCAGATCAGCCCTCCCGAGAGAGTTTAGGGCTTGGCGGCGGCTCCGTATCGTAAAACGCGATGAATCCTTCTCTCTGATTTTTTTCTCCCCGAAAGTGAATATATGGAGTCAGGGTTGAGGTCGGTGGAGCATCAGGGGGCCCACGAGGCAGGGGGCGCGCCCCCACCCTCGTGGACAAGATGTGCCCCCCTGACGTGGATCTTTCTTCTAGTATTTTTTATATATTCCAAAATAATTCTCCGTTGATTTTCAGGTCATTCCGAGAACTTTTATTTCTGCACAAAAATAACACCATGGCAATTCTGTTGAAAACAGCGTCAGTCCGGGTTAGTTCCATTCAAATCATGCAAGTTAGACTCCAAAACAAGGGCAAAAGTGTTTGGAAAAGTAGATACGACGGAGACGTATCAGCGGCTAGGGTTTGGATCGGTTAGGCTGATACCATGTTAGAAGAGATAGAGAGAGATTGGTGGTATCGTTGATGAGTGCATTACTGAGCCTCGAGGGTGAGTATATATTGAGTACAAGACTTGAAGGGCCTAGAGATAAGCTAGGAGACGGATTACAAATTCTAGACTACCAAATACGTGTAACCGAAATACATCTCTAACAGAAATCACATTCATGGGGTCTGGAAAAAATAAAAAAAATCAGAATTATTTTATTATTTTTCTAGTTGTACTGTTCACATGGCGCATCTAAACTCTGAATGTAGAAACTCCATGGCCCATGAACCAACCTGTAGTTCGATAGTTAGAGAGATAGTGGTATCCCCAACCCACCAAGGTTCAAGTTCTGGTGCTCGCTGACTTCGTAAATTTCAAGATGACATGCCGGCTCAGTCTCTCGGAGGTCTCATGGGGTAGGGTGTGCGTTCATAGGGATGAGTGTAAACATGTATGTATGACTAGTCACAATGGATAGTAACTTAGACTAGTAGCATGCATATGTTACTAGTCTATGTCACTACCTCTATAGTGGGGAGTAAGAGCATCTCCAGCCGTTGGCCCCCAAGGGGGCTCGAAAAATCGCCGCCTGGGGGCGACCCGACGCTAAAATCGTCTTGGGGCCGATCGGCTTCCCAGCGGCCGGCCCCAAGGATGCCCCAGAAGGCTTTTAAAAAAATTGAAAAGAAATTCGGCTATAATTCGGCAAACGGGCATAAATTTCGATGACTTAAACATTTTTTACATAGCAAACTTAAAATTTACTTTAAAAACAAAGGTCACGACTACAGGAAGAACTCGCTGAACTCGGCAAAGTCGCCACCGTCGTTGTCCTTCTCCTGCTTCACGCGGCCGCCCCTGTTGGACCCCTACCCAGAGTCTCCCTGGCGGACCGGTGGCGGCGCGTCGTTGTCGCTGTCGTAGAGAATAACGATGCCTCCCTCATCGCGGCTACGGCGCCGAGCGGCGATCTCTTCTAGGGCGCGGCACTGGCGCTCCAACTCCAGCCGCGCCCAGTCCTCCCACACACACTTCATGGCCGCCGCGTCGTCAAGCCCCGACTACGTCTTCACGCCGGCAAGCCCTGGCTCCGTCTTCATGGCGGTGAGCCCCGGCTCCATCTTTGGCTTGACGAGGCGGGGAGGAGCCGAGGAGGAGGCGCGCCCGCCCTCGTTGATGACGATGTCGGCACTGCGGGTGCACCAGCCGAGCAGCGTCTCTGCGGGCTCAGCCTTGACGCTGTAGAGCGCTGGCGCCCCGGAGGAGTGGGAGGAGTGGGAGGAGGAGGAAGAGGAGCCGGTCCTCCTCGGCATCCATTGGCCGCCGCTCCGGTGGGGGGTCGGGGCGGCAGGGTATGTGAACGGCGGCTCGTTGCCGCCCTCGAGGTGCTCGAGGACGACGTGGAGCGTGCGGCTGGGGGCGCCCAACCACAGGCGCCAGTCGTCGCTGTTCTTGGTCCCCCGCACCACTGGTGCGTTGTTGGTGGAGGCCAGCCGCTCCAGCTGCCGGCGTTCGAAGTAGGCCGCCCACGCCTTGTGGTTTCCGGTGACGTACTCCGGGTGGGCCCACTGCTCCATCGTCAGCGACACCCGCGCACGCTCGACCTCGGCGTTGAAGTAGTCGGGGCGCGTGATGTCGGGTAGCGAGGGCACGGGCGGGGATGCCCCCAGCGCTGAGCCTCCATCGCCCCGGCGCGCGCATGTCGGGAGGCACCGAGATGTTTGCTTCATGCAGGAGGTGGGCTTCCCACTCATGCAGCAAGCTGTGGCTGAAGCCATTCACCGCCGCCCTGTCGCCGGGGAACCTCTGCCCATCGTCTGCGGCGGGGGAAAGAGTTCATCGGCTGTGCATGGGGAGAGATGGGGCTGCGGGCGGGTGCGTCCCCGGCGAGGGAGGTGCTGCTTTATATAGGAGCCGGGGGCGGCGTTGTGTGTAGCGTGATGGGAGGGTTGTCAGTGTCAAAACCGGCGGATCTCGGCTAGGGGGTCCTGAACTGTGCATCTAGGATCGATGGTAATAGGAGACAGGGGACACAATGTTTACCCAGGTTCAGGCCCTCTCTATGGAGGTAATACCCTACATCCTGCTTGATTGATATTAATGAATATGGGTGTTACAAGAGGTGATCTACCACGAGATTGTAATGGCTAAATCCTAGAAGCCTAGCCTATGAATATGGTAATGGGTGTATATGTGTTGCCCTTTCCGGACTATCCCCTTCGGTTTATATAGACACCGAGGGGATCTAGGGTTTACATGGAGTCGGTTACATAAGAAGAAATCTTCGGTCGCCAAGCTTGCCTTCCACGCCAAGCAGAGTCCGATCCAGACACGGTGCATTCTTCTATCTTCATGTCTTCATAGCCCATCAGTCCGGCCCATGGATAACAGGCCGGACGCCCGAGGACCCCTTAGTCCAGGACTCCCTCAGTAGCCCCCGAACCAGTCTTCAATAGCGAGGTGCTCGGCACACATATTATCTTGGGCATTACAAGGCGGGTTCTCCCTTCGATGATCTCAAGTAATATATTCGGCCATTGATCCAATGTCGCCTCCTTGGCTTGTGTGCGTTGAATAATCTTTGTCCTCCATGTGTCGAGCGAATGTGGAAAGTCAGGGTATTTTTACGAATAACACCCCATCATGCGAAGAAGAGCGCCTACTTAAAGAGATTGGATCCCAGATCCATTCAGCGCTACACAGAAGAAATTCCTAGAGACTGCTTAGGATAAACCATTCTGTTATGACTGGTGCTCCTAGATCCTCCGCTCGTCCCGGCCTAGAGAAAGGCGAGCGGGAGAGGTGTTCCATGTCTCATAGCCATTTGACGAAGTTGCAAACGCAGGGGTTCTTTCCCCATGCAGATCTAGTCCCTGTTCGATCGGGGCTAGCTTCCTTCAATGAGGGGACTCAGGCAGAGGACTTCCCCAATCCGTCCGGGGGGAGCGAGTGTGTTTTGTCCCCTACCTACTAAGAGGCGTTGGATTTCCAATCCATCCATTCCTCCGAGGGCTTCTGGAATATTACGGCCTCCAGCTGCACAACTTTACACCGGCCTCTATTCTGCACATTGCGGGTTACGTCGCTTTATGCGAACTTTTCCTGGGCATCGAAGCTCACTTTGAGTTGTGGAGGAAGCTGTTTTGTCTTGTCCCGCGCAATCACGAAGGGTCAATATTTGAAGTGGGCGGAGCCGAAGTGTGGCGCGTCGCCGATACCGGATATCCATCCGGCACACCAAGGAAGGCACCTGATGAATGGCCCTCCGAATGCTTTTATATAGAGGACGTTGCGCTTCCTGACTCGATTCGAAAGGGTATTCCTGAATTTGCTCGTGTCCCGCTGAAGAAACGCCACAGTTGGCATCCCCAGAGTCTTGAAGAGGAAGACAGCGCGGAGGTTCATCGGCTGATGAGCAGGATAAGAGAGCTCACTCAGTCCGGACTCAAAGTAATCGAGGTTATGGCGATTTCCATAGCGCGAGGGGTTCAGCCGCTCCAATACAGAGGGATTCCCATGTGGCACTACAATGGGGAGGACGACGCTTCTCCCTGTGGCCGGAAAGGTCCGGATACCCCTGCTGCTTTGGCTAAGATATTAGCCGAACTGTTCAAAGGGGAGGAAAAGGAATTCCTCCGCATCAAATTTGGAGGCGGGTACTCTATGTACAACCCTCCCAGCTGGGTAAGGCCTGACCCCTCCATTTTTACTTCTTCCATCTCCGAATTGCCTTTGATAAACTCCTAGCTCATTTGCTTATGACAGCACTGGCGAAAGGTCACCGAGGGATTTTATAGTCCCGCCCCATAGCCGGAGGACCACAACCGGGAGCTAGATCCCGGGTTCGAAGAGGATTCGGATATATTTGTGGTGCTTGCGGAGGGAGTGTTCTACGAGACAAGCTATGACGGCACAGGCGTGGCCATCACCGCAGACTATCCTGGCCTTCTTCCTGCTTCTCATGTAAATAATTAAGAAATCATCTTCTCTAAAAGAGTGCTCTTACTCCGTCTCACCCATCGCACCATATCGTGCTTCACAGGGGAAACGTTCGGCGGCTTCGAAGAGATCGGCTCCCGCGCCGGACAATCCTTCCAAGAGGAAAGCAAATGAAGACGCGATCGCGCCTTCATCGAGGAGGTATGAATTCACCAACCTGCCCCTGAGTAGTCACGTCCAAACGCGACCTTTCCGTTTTCATTTGCCAGGAGGAAGGCGCGCCGGACTATATCCGGTGGTCCGAGCGGCCGTACTTCCCACAGTCAGGATTCAAATCCCGTTGTGAAGACGGGGGCTGATGCAGGGGCGACACCGGATTGTCCTCTAGCCGAGGACTCGGACGATGTATCCGTCACCAACTCGGAAGTGGAGAGTGCTATGAATCATCGGCACCGCCGGGCCATTTTACGAGATCCTAGATTTTTGGAAGAGTTGTTTAACGCCTTCAATGCAGCCGATGCGTACATCCGGGCTGCTCGAGATGGGATTAGCAGGGCCACAAAGCAACATCTGAAAGATGTGCAGGTAAATTCGCTTTGTTTGACTATGACGACCATATACCAATAGCCCCCGAGACTTAAAGGAGTTGAATCAACTGATTTAAGGATCAATGTACAACCAGGTTCTTACGGAGAAGAATGCCTAGCTGGCTCAGGAACTAGAAAATTGTCAGCGCCAGCTGCTTGCTGCTAACGCCGAACTGGAGAAATACAAGGCATCTCCAGGTAATATTTTCCTCCATCAAAGATTCACAAGGCTACACCGATAGTCTTGATACGTCTCCATCGTATCTACTTTTCCAAACACGTTTGCCCTTGTTTTGGACTCTAACTTGCATGATTTGAATGGAACTAACCCGGACTGACGCTGTTTTCAGCAGAATTGCCATGGTGTTATTTATGTGCAGAAACAAAAGTTCTCTGAATGACCTGAAACTTCACGGAACATCTTTTTGGAAATAATAAAAAATCCCTGCAAAAGATGAAGGCCAGGGGGCCCACCACCTGTCCATGAGGGTGGGGGGCACGCCGCCCTACCTCGTGGGCCCCCTGGAGCTCCTCCGACCTCAACTCCAACTCTATATATTTGGTTTTGGGGAGAAAAAAATCAGAGAGAAGGATTCACGTTTTATGATAAGCCACCGCCAAGCCCTAAAACCTCTCGGGAGGGCTGATCTGGAGTCCGTTCAAGGCTCCGGAGAGGGGAACCTGTTGCCATCATCATCATCAACCGTCCTCCATCATCAATTTCATGATGCTCACCGCCGTGTGATACGTCTCCAACGTATCTATGATTTTTGATTGCTCCATGCTATATTATCTAGTGTTTTGGACATTATTGGTCTTTATTATCCACTTTTATATTATTTTTGGGACTAACCTATTAACCGGAGGCCCAGCCAAGAATTGCTGTTTTTTTGCCTATTTTAGGGTTTCGAAGAAAAGGAATACCAAACGGAGTCCAAACGGAATGAAACCTTCGGGAACGTGATTTTCTCACCGAATACAACTTAGGAGACTTGGACCCTACGTCAAGCCAACTAACAGGAGGCCACGACGTAGGGGCGCGCCTGCCCCCCCCCCAGGCGCGCCCTCCACCCTCATGGGCCCCCTGTTGCTCCACCGACGTACTTCTTCCTCCTATATATACTCACGTACCCCCAAACGATCAGATACGGAGCCAAAACCCTAATTCCACCGCCGTAACTTTCTGTATCCACGAGATCCCATCTTGGGGCCTGTTCCGGAGCTCCACCGGAGGGGGCGTCGATCACTGAGGGCTTCTACATCAACACCATAGCCTCTCCGATGAAGTGTGAGTAGTTTACTTCAGACCTACGGGTCCATAGTTAGTAGCTAGATGGCTTCTTCTCTCTTTTTGGATCTCAATACAATGTTCTCCCCCTCTCTTGTGGAGATCTATTTGATGTAATCTTCTTTTTGCGGTGTGTTTGTTGAGACCGATGAATTGTGGGTTTATGATCAAGTCTATCTATGAATAATATTTGAATCTTCTCTGAATTCTTTTATGTATGATTGGTTATCTTTGCAAGTCTCTTCGAATTATCAGTTTGGTTTGGCCTACTAGATTGATCTTTCTTGCAATGGGAGAAGTGCTTAGCTTTGGGTTCGATCTTGCGGTGTCCTTTCCCGATGACAGTAAGGGCAGCAAGGCAAGTATTGCATCGTTGCCATCGAGGATAACAAGATGGGGTTTATTTCATATTGCATGAATTTATCTCTCTACATCATGTCATCTTGCTTAAAGCGTTACTCTATTTTTAACTTAATACTCTAGATGCATGCTGGATAGCGGTCGATGAGTGGAGTAATAGTAGTAGATGCAGGCAGGAGTCGGTCTACTTGTCTCGGACGTGATGCCTATATACATGATCATACCTAGATATTCTCATAACTATGCTCAATTATGTCAATTGCTCAACAGTAATTTGTTCACCCACCGTAGAATACTTATGCTCTCGAGAGAAGCCACTAGTGAAACCTATGGCCCCCGGGTCTATCTTTATCATATCAATCTCCTACTACTTAGTTATTTACTTTGCTATTTACTTTGCCTTTATTTTACTTTGCATCTTTATCATAAAAATACCAAAAATATTATCTTTATCATATCTATCAGATCTCACTCTCGTAAGTCACCCTATAGGGATTGACAACCCCTATTTGCGTTGGTTGCGAGGATTTATTTGTTTTGTGCAGGTACGAGGGACTCGCGCGTAGCCTCCTACTGGATTGATACCTTGGTTCTCAAAAACTGAGGGAAATACTTACGCTACTTTGCTACATCATCCCTTCCTCTTTGAGGAAAACCAACGGAGTGCTAAAAGAGGTAGCAAGAAGAATTTCTGGCGCCGTTGCGGGGGAGGTCTACGCAAAAGTCAACATACCAAGTACCCATCACATACCCTTATCTCCTGCATTACATTATTTTCCATTTGCCTCTCGTTTTCCTCTCCCCCCCACTTCACCCTTGCCGTTTTCCTCTCCCCCCACTTCGCCCTCTCTCTCTCTATCCTCCCTCTCTTTCTACTTGCCTTTCTTCCGCTATGTTTGAATCAAAAAGGGTTGGGGGTCCTCTCCAGAGTTTTAGTACTTTGGACAACCCCTCTATCCTCGCTAAACTTATAAATAAGGATACTATGGAAAAACCTACCGGAGTTATCAATGAGAGTCTTAATAATTTTGATGAAGATGATTCTAGAATTTTTCGTTATTTACTTGATGAATCTTTGAAAGATGCTTGGTATAGACTATTAAGGATCAGGGCTAGCTATGTTCCTCAATATCAAATTGAAGTTTACCTAAAAAGCTTTTATATTGCCCTTCCTTCTTCTTTTAAGCATGTCTTAGATTCTATATTTGAAGAATGTTTCCTTAAAGGGGATGTCGTAGACACCTATGAAAAAATGAAAACTATATTCGGGCACCCCATGAATGAGAAAGTTGAATCTACATCTCTTTTGTTCTCTTACCAAAATGAATCTATTAAAGAGATAAAGGCTAGCCTAGATACAAACTTTCGTAACATACTTAATCTTTCTTCTACCATTAATAGCCATGTGCTTTATCAAAATAGAAGGATTAATTCTATATATAGCAAGTTTTCTCTTTTCTTTCCTAATACCAAAGATGACAATACCTAGATCTATTCTTGCTTGTTATGCCTAGCTAGGGGCGTTAATTGATAGCGCTTGTTGGGAGGCAACCCAATTTTATTTTTATTCCTTGATTTTTGCTCCTGCTTAGTAATAAATAAATTATTTAGCCTCTGTTTTGGTTATGTTTTTTGTGTTTAATTAGTGTTTGTGCCAAGTAGAACCGTTGGGAAGACTTGGGGAAAGTCTTGTTGAACTTGCTGTAAAAAACAGAAACTTTAGCGCTCACGAGAACTGCTGTCATTTTTATTTGGAAAGTGCTATTTAGTTAATTCTTTTTGCAGATGATTAATAGATAAATTCCTCACGTCCATAAATTTATTTTAGAATTTTTGGGGTTCCATATCTTGCGCTAGCTACAGATTACTACAGACTGTTCTGTTTTTGACAGATTCTGTTTTTCGTGTGTTGTTTGCTTATTTTGATGAATCTATGGCTAGTAAAATAGTTTATGAACCATAGAGAAGTTGGAATACAGTAGGTATAACACCCATATAAATAAAGAATGAGTTCATTACAATACCTTGAAGTGGTCTTTTGTTTTCTTTCGCTAACGGAGCTCACGAGATTTTCTACTTTAAGTTTTGTGTTGTGAAGTTTTCAAGTTTTGGGTAAAGATTTGATGGATTATGGAAAAAGGAGTGGCAAGAGCCTAAACTTGGGGATGCCCATGGAACCCCCAAGATAATCTAAGGACACCTAAAAGCCAAAGCTTGGGGATTCCCCGGAAGGCATCCCCTCTTTCGTCTACTTCTATTGGTAACTTTACTTGGAGCTATATTTTTATTTACCACATGATATGTGTTTTGCTTGGAGCGTCTTGTATGATTTGAGTCTTTGCTTATTAGTTTACCACAATCATCCTTGCTGTATACACCTTTTGAGAGAGCCATACATGATTTGGAATTTGTTAGAATACTCTATGTGCTTCGCTTATATCTTTTGAGTTATATAATTTTGCTCTAGTGCTTCACTTATATCTTTTAGAGCACGGTGGTGGATTTGTTTTATAGAAACTAGTGATCTCTCATGATTCACTTAGATTATTTTGAGAGTCTTAATAGCATGGTAATTTTCTTAAAATCCTAATATGCTTGGTATGCAAGATTAATAATAAAAATTCTCTTATGAGTGTGTTGAATACTATGATAAGTTTGATGCTTGATGATTGTTTTGAGACATGGAGATGGTGATATTAAAGTCATGCTACTTGAGTAGTTGTGAATTTGAGAAATACTTGTGTTGAAGCTTGTGATTCCCGTAGCATGCATGTATGGTGAACCGTTATGTGATGAAGTCGGAGCATGATTTATTTATTGATTGTCTTCCTTATGAGTGGCGGTCGGGGACGAGCGATGGTCTTTTCCTACCAATCTATCCCCCTAGGAGCATGCGCGTAATACTTTGCTTCGATAACTTGTAGATTTTTGCATTAAGTATATGAGTTCTTTATGATTAATGTTGAGTCCATGGATTATACGCACTCTCACCCTTCCACCTTTGCTAGCCTCTCTAATACCGCGCACCTTTTGCCGGTATCATACACCCACCATATACCTTCCTCAAAACAGCCACCATACCTACCTATTATGGCATTTCCATAGCCATTCCGAGATATATTGCCATGCAACTTTCCACCATTCTGTTTATGACACACTCCATCATTGTCATATTGCTTAGCATGATCATGTAGTTGACATAGTATTTGTGGCAAAGCCACCATTCATAATTGTTTCATACTTGTCACTCATGCATCATTGCATATCCCGGTACATAGCCGGAGGCATTCATATAGAGCCATATCTTGTTCTAAGTATCGAGTTGTAATTGTTGAGTTGTAAGAAAATTAAAAAGTGTGATGATCATCATTATTAGAGCATTGTCCCAAGTGAGGAAAGGATGATGGAGACTATGATTCCCCCACAAGTTGGGATGAGACTCCAGATGAAAAATAAAAAAAGGGAAAGAAAAGAGGCCATAAAAAAGAGAAAAGGCCCAAATAAAAAAAGGAAAAATGAGAGAAAAAGAGAGAAGGGACAATGTTACTATCCTTTTACCACACTTGTGCTTCAAAGTAGCACCATAATCTTCATAGTAGAGAGTCTCTCATGTTATCACTTTCATATGCTAGTGGGAATTTTTCATTATAGAACTTGGCTTGTATATTCCAATGATGGGCTTCCTCAAATTGCCCTAGGTCTTCATGAGCAAGCAAGTTGGATGCACACCCACTTAGTTTCTTTTTGAGCTTTCATATACTTATAGCTCCAGTGCATCCGTTGCATGGCAATCCCTACTCACTCACATTGATATCTATTGATGGGCATCTCCATAGCCCGTTGATACGCCTAGTTGATGTGAGACTATCTTCCCCTTTTTGTCTTCTCCACAATCACCACTCTATTCCACCTATAGTGCTATATCCATGGCTCACGCTCATATATTGCGTGAAGATTGAAAAAGTTTTGAGAATGTCAAAAGTATGAAACAATTGCTTGGCTTGTCATTGGGGTTGTGCAAGATTTAAATATTTTGTGTGGTGAAGATAGAGCATAGCCAGACTATATGATTTTGTAGGGATAACTTTCTTTAGCCATGTTATTTTGAGAAGACATAATTGCTTTGTTAGTATGCTTGAAGTATTATTATTTTCTATGTCAATATGAACTTTTGTCTTGAATCTTTCGGATCTGAATATTCATACCACAATTAAGAATAATTAAATTAAAATTATGCCAAGTAGCACTCCGCATCAAAAATTCTGTTTTTATCATTTACCTACTCGAGGACGAGCAGGAATTAAGCTTGGGGATGCTTGATACGTCTCCAACGTATCTATAGTTTTTGATTGCTCCATGCTATATTATCTACTGTTTTGGACAATATTGGGCTTTATTATCCACTTTTATATTATTTTTGGGACTAACCTATTAACCGGAGGCCCAACCCAGAATTGCTGTTTTTTTGCCTATTTTAGGGTTTCGAAGAAAATGAATATCAAACGGAGTCCAAACGGAATGAAACCTTTGGGAATGTGATTTTCTCACCGAATACAACTCAGGAGACTTGGACCCTGCGTCAAGACAACTAATAGGAGGCCACGAGGTAGGGGGGCGTGCCTGCCCCCCCAGGCGCGCCCTCCACCCTCGTGGGCCCCCTGTTGCTCCACCGACGTACTTCTTCCTCCTATATATACCCACGTACCCCCAAACGGTCAGATACGGAGCCAAAACCCTAATTCCACCGCCGTAACTTTTTGTATCCACGAGATCCCATCTTGGGGCCTGTTCCGGAGCTCCGCCGGAGGGGGCATCGATCACGGAGGGCTTCTACATCAACACTATAGCCTCTCCGATGAAGTGTGAGTAGTTTACTTCGGACCTACGGGTCCATAGTTAGTATCTAGATGGCTTATTCTCTCTTTTTGGATCTCAATACAATGTTCCCCCATCTCTTGTGGAGATCTATTCTATGTAATCTTCTTTTTGCGGTGTGTTTGTTAAGACCGATGAATTGTGGGTTTATGATCAAGTCTATCTATGAATAATATTTGAATCTTCTCTGAATTCTTTTATGTATGATTGGTTATCTTTGCAAGTCTCTTTGAATTATCAGTTTGGTTTGGCCTACATGATTGATCTTTCTTGCAATGGGAGAAGTGCTTAGCTTTGGGTTCAATCTTGCGGTGTCCTTTCCCGGTGACAGTAAGGGCCGCAAGGCACGTATTGTATTGTTGCCATCGAGGATAACAAGATGGGGTTTTCTTCATATTGCATGAGTCTATCCCTCTACATCATGTCACCTTGCTTAAGGCGTTACTCTGTTTTTAACTTAATACTCTAGATGCATGCTGGATAGCGGTCGATGAGTGGAGTAATAGTAGTAGATGCAGACAGGAGTCGGTCTACTTGTCTCGGACGTGATGCCTATATACATGATCATACCTAGATATTCTCATAACTATGCTCAATTCTGTCAATTGCTCAACAATAATTTGTTCACCCACCGTAGAATACTTATGCTCTCGAGAGAAGCCACTAGTGAAACCTATGGCCCCCGGGTTTATCTTTATCATATCAATCTCCTACTACTTAGTTATTTACTTTGCTATTTACTTTGCCTTTATTTTACTTTGCATCTTTATCATAAAAATACCAAAAATATTATCTTTATCATATCTATCAGATCTCACTCTCGTAAGTGGCCCTATAGAGATTGACAACCCCTATTTGCGTTGGTTGCGAGGATTTATTTGTTTTCTGCAGGTATGAGGGGCTCGCGCGTAGCCTCCTACTGGATTGATACCTTGGTTCTCAAAAACCGAGGGAAATACTTACGCTACTTTGTTGCATCATCCCTTCCTCTTCGGGGAAAACCAACGCAATGCTAAAAGAGGTAGCACCGTGCGTGAGTAATTTCATCATAGGCTTGCTGGACGGTGATGGGTTGGATGGGATCTATCATGTAATCGAGTTTGTTTTGTTAGGGTTTGATCCCTAGTATCCACTATGTTCTGAGATTGATGTTGCTATGACTTTGCTATGCTTAATGCTTGTCACTAGGGCCCGAGTGCCATGATTTCAGATCTGAACCTATTATGTTTTCATCAATATATGAGAGTTCTTGATCCTATCTTGAAAGTCTATAGTCACCTATTATGTGTTATGATCCGTTAACCCCGAAGTGACAATAATCGGGATACTTACCGGTGATGACCATAGTTTGAGGAGTTCATGTATTCACCATGTGCTAATGCTTTGTTCCGGTACTCTATTAAAAGGAGGCCTTAATATCCCTTAGTTTCCATTCGGACCCCGCTGCCACAGGAGGGTAGGACAAAAGATGTCATGCAATTTCTTTTCCATAAGCACGTATGACTATATTCGAAATACATGCCTACGGTACATCGATGAATTGGAGCTAGTTCCGTGTCACCCTAGGTTATGACTGTTACATGATGAACCGCATCCGGCATAATTCTCCATCACTGATCCATTGCCTACGAGCTTTCCATATACTGTTCTTCGCTTATTTACTTTTCCGTTGCTATTGCTATCATCATTACAAAATACCAAAAACATTACTTTTGCCACTATTACCTTTTGCTACCGTTACCGCTACTATCATATTACTTTGCTACTAAATACTTTGCTGCAGATATTAAGTTTCCAGGTGTGGTTGAATTGACAACTCAGCTGCTAATACTTGAGAATATTCTTTGGCTCCCCTTGTGTCGAATCGATAAATTTGGGTTGAATACTCTACCCTCGAAAACTGTTGCGATCCCCTATACTTGTGGGTTATCAAGACTATTTTCTGGCACCGTTGCCGGGGAGCATAGCTCTATTCTTTGAGTCACTTGGGACTTATATCTGCTTATCATTATGAAGAACTTGAGAGATCCAAAAACCAAGATTTATCCCTCAACTACGAGGGGAGGTAAGGAACTGCCATCTAGCTCTGCACTTGATTCACCTTCTGTTTTGAGTAAGCTTGCGACACCTAAACCTGCTTCTGCTATTCGTTCTGATATGTCGCATGTTATTGATGATGCCACTTCTGCTATGCATGATACTTATGATGAAACTACTTCTATGCTTGATACTACTGTGCCACTTGGTGAATTTCTTGATGAGCAACTTGCTAGGGTTAGAGAGGATGAAAATATTGAATCTGATAATACTGATGAAAGTGATGATGAAGACTTGCCTGTTATTCCTAAGGGTTATGTTTTTGGTAAAGAAGCTTCTTTAGCTATTTTAGCTTGCAAAGATAGGTACGAACTCAAGAGGTTATTAGCTAAATGGAAGCAGCAATCTCTTAATGCTAGAATGAAACCTGACCCTGCTTTTGCTACTTCACCTATCTGTGTTACTGATAAGGATTATGAATTCTCTGTTGATCCTGATATAATTACTTTGGTTGAATCTGATCCTTTTCATGGCTATGAATCTGAAACTGTTGTGGCACATCTTACTAAATTAAATGATATAGCTACCCTGTTCACTAATGATGAGAGAACTCGCTACTTTTATATCCTGAAAATATTTCCGTTCTCATTAAAGGGTGATGCTAAGATATGGTTTAGTTCTCTTGATCCTGGTTGTGTGCGTAGTCCCCAGGATATGATTTATTACTTCTCTGCTAAATATTTCCCTGCTCATAAGAAACAAGTTGCTTTAAGGGATATATATAATTTTGTGCAAATTGAAGAAAAGAGTCTCCCACAAGCTTGGGGGAGGCTTCTCAAATTACTTAATGCTTTGCCTGATCATCCTCTTAAGAAAAATCAAATACTTGATATCTTATAATGGACTAACCGATGCCTCCAGAGATTACCTGGATAGTTGTGCTGGTTCTGTTTTCAGGGAAAGAACGCCGGATGAAGCTCAAATTCTATTGAATAATATGCTGACAAATGAAAATAATTGGACACCTCTTGAGCCAGTTCCTGAGCCTATTCCTAAACCAACTCCGAAGAAGAGGGGTATTCTATTTCTCAGTCCTGAAGATATGTAAGAGGCAAAGAAATCTATAAAAGAAAAAGGTATTAAAGCTAAAGATGTTAAGAATTTACCTCCTATTGAAGAAATACATGGTCTTAATTTATCGCCTGTTGAAGAAACATATGATCTTAATCCATTACCTATTGAAGAAACTCATGGTCTTGATAACCCGACACAGGTAGTAATGGTAAATTCTCTCTATAGATATGATAAAGCTGAAATCCCATTTACTAAATTTGCTAGCCCATGCTTAGATGAGTTTGATAAATTTATGGCTAACCAAGAAGACTTTAATGCTTATTTTGGTAGACAATTGAAATACAATTCAAATATGCTTGAACACTTGGGTGATTATATGGCTAATTGAAAGTGCATTATATCGACTAGAGGGGGGTGAATAGGCGATTTTTATGAAATTCTTCATTAAGGAATTTGCTGGTGAGGAAATTCCTTAGCGAAGAACTACCAACAGTGGAATGAGTACTCAAAAGTAAACATAACAGAATACAAGCATAGTCATCATGATGAAATGAAGACAGGCACAGAGTACAGAAGCGTAAATACAGGATAACACAGGATGAAGACAAACAGATTGAAGAAATTGAAGTGAGGAAATTGAGAAAGTCTTCAGTCAAAGTCTTCAAACACATATATGAACAAGCACACAACACAGTTATGAGGAAATGAAAGAGTTGAGGAAATAGAATCAGTAAGCTTGGTGAAGACAATGATTTGGTAGACCAGTTCCAACTGCTGTCTCAGTTGTACGTCTGGTTGGAGCGGCTGAGTATTTAAACTCAAGGACACACAGTCCCGAACACCCAGTCCTGAACACGTAGCTCAGGACACCCAGTCCTCACCGTATTCTCCTTGAACTAAGGTCACACAGACCTCGTCCAATCACTCGTGGTAAGTCTTCAGGCGACTTCCAAACCTTCACAAACTCGGTCACTCGGCCATCCACAATTCCTCTTGGATGCTCTAGACCATGACGCCTAACCGTCTGGAAGAAGCACAGTCTTCAAAGGTAACAAGCGTCGGATCCACGCAGGATCAATCTCTTCAGTGATGCTCAATCACTTGGGGTTTGTAGGTGTTTGGGTTTTGGGTTTTTCCTCACTTGATGATTTTCGCTCAAAGTCCTCAGAGGATGGGTTGCTCTCAAATGACAAGTGTCAGTTTCTCTCGGAGCATCCAACCAGCTATTGGTTGTAGGGGGCGGCTATTTATAGCCTAGGGAGCAGCCCGACATGATAAGACATAAATGCCCTTCAATGATATGACCGTTAGGTGGATAGATATTTTGGGACAGCTGGCGCATAGCACAGCAATGGTCAGAATTTTGAGTAGCAAAATCCTCAGGGCTATCATGTTCCTCACTGTGTAGGAAATCCGCACTGGCGAATTCCTAACTCCTCAGTCAGAACAAATTCCTCAGAGACCAGAAGAACTTTGTCTCTGTCACTGAAGAATATGACTGGATTGTATGAGATTTCCAATGGCTTCACTCGAAGGGATTGGTAGGTGTAGGATTTTGAGTTGAGCATCACATGGAAATTTTTCCTTAGTATTTCCTCGACCCCCTTTAACAGTACGGTGTTTCCTATGACTCAAGAAAGAGAAAATGAAGCTATGAAAACAAAAGTCTTCACGCTCTATGTTCCTCGAATGAATACCAAGTCTTCAAGGTCACACCATTTTCTTCACTTTCAAAGTCTTCAGAATACCAAAGTCTTCAGACGAAGAACTTCATTTTTAGGGGTCGACTTTCTCTGTAAATATCAAACTCCTCATAGACTTATAGACCTGTGTACACTCAGAAACACATTAGTCCCTTAACTTATAAGTCTTCAATACACCAAAATCACTAAGGGGCACTAGATGCACTTACAATCTCCCTCTTTTTGGTGATTGATGACAATATAGGTTAAGTTTTCAACGGGGATAAACATATGAAGTGTAACTACTAATATTGAGGAATTTGATTGCAAGATATAGAAGAACTCCCCCTAAAGATGTGCATAATGAGGAATTTGCTTTTGAAGCAATGCACACTTGAAGAGTTGAATCATGGAGATCTCCCCCTATATCTTGTAATTCATACACGCATTTGATATATAATAGTGAAGAATTTGAAATGCATGATGAAATATGGTGATTGATGTAATTCAGCATGCGTGCAATAATATTAACGAGGAATAAGCATGCAAAAAAACGTATCAAGAGTATCAGAGCACCATCAGGTTTAAGTTTACAACTCGATCCAATAAAGTCGCAGAAGAACGAGAGTTGTAACTTAACAAAAAACGCCCATATAGAAAGACCCGCTTGAAGACTAACTCAAAATTCTCCCCCTTTGTCATCAAATGACCAAAAGGAACGAATATGAGGACTAACGCCCCTGAAGAATATCAAGTTGATGAAGGAGCGCCAGCGTTGTTGGGGTCGTTTGTTGTAGTAGGGCCTGCCGCAGTGTCGTCCAAGTCTTCATTTTCATCAGTGTCGCGCGATGAAGAATATGAGCTGGCCACCAGAGAAGGAACCTTGACCTTCTTGAATTTCTTCAGTGGAGGTGCAGACCAGTTAGAATCTTCTTTGAGACCCATGTTCTTCAGATCTTCTTCACCATACAGATGTGACAGGATTGCCCAGGTGCGACCGAAGACTTGATGGAGGTAGTAGTGATTTTTCTTCACTGCATTGTGTGTGGCAATCATGTTGTGAAGAAGTGAACCAAACTGACGCTTAACCCATTTGTGATTTCGATCCACCTTCTGGTGAAGACTAAGCAGAAGTTCACGGTCAGTCATCACGCGCGGAGCAGTGGCTTGAGGAGTGGACTTGGGTGCATTGGCAGAGTCATGCGTGGCAGAGTCATCATTGGTGGAATAAGATGCAGCTTTGCGAAACTGACCATCCAATGGACGAATGCCTTCATCTATTACAGCTGGTGCCTTGTCCTTTCCATCAAATGAGGAATATGTCTGCTTGAGGACTTCAATTGGGGGCAAGTAGCTGAGGTGATTCTGGAAATCATGTTTGTAGTTGAGTGAAGACCTTGTCCTGAGGAATCTCATAATCCAAGGTGCATAAGGCTTCAGCTCAAACAGAGACAGTGCAACATTGGCCATAGTCCTCATGAATAAATCGTGATAATTGAGAGGAAGGTCATTAACGATGTTGAATACCAGATTCTTCATGATGCCAACAATTTCCTCATCAGATGAGTCGTGGCCCTTGATAGGACTGATTGTCCTCGTAAGAATACGATAGACATGAAGGAAATATGCCCTAGAGGCAATAATAAAGTTATTATTTATTTCCTTATATCATGATAAATGTTTATTATTCATGCTAGAATTGTATTAACCGGAAACATAATACATGTGTGAATACATAGACAAACAGAGTGTCACTAGTATGCCTCTACTTGACTAGCTCGTTGCTCAAAGATGGTTATGTTTCCTAACCATAGACATGAGTTGTCATTTGATTAACTGGGTCACATCATTAGGAGAATGATGTGATTGACTTGACCCATTCCGTTAGCTTAGCACTTGATCGTTTAGTTTGTTGCTATTGCTTTCTTCATGACTTATACATGTTCCTATGACTATGAGATTATGCAACTCCCGTTTACCGGAGGAACACTTTGTGTGCCACCAAACATCACAACGTAACTGGGTGATTATAAAGGTGATCTACAGGTGTCTCCAAAGGTACTTGTTGGGTTGGCGTATTTTGAGATTAGGATTTGTCACTCCGATTGTCGGAGAGGTATCTCTGGGCCCACTCAGTAATGCACATCACTATAAGCCTTGCAAGCATTGCAACTAATGAGTTAGTTGCGGGGTGATGTATTACGGAACGAGTAAAGAGACTTGCCGGTAACGAGATTGAACTAGGTATTGAGATACCGACGATCGAATCTCGGGCAAGTAACATACCGATGACAAAGGGAACAACGTATGTTGTTATGCGGTCTGACCGATAAAGATCTTCGTAGAGTATGTAGGAGCCAATATGGGCATCTAGGTCCCGCTATTGGTTATTGAAAAGAGAGGTGTCTCGGTCTTTTCTACATAGTTCTCGAACCCGTAGGGTCCGCAAGCTTAACATTCATTGACGATATAGTACTATGAGTTATGTATGTTGGTGACCGAATGTTGTTCGGAGTTTTGGATGAGATCACAGATATGAGGAGGAACTCCAGAATGGTCCGGAAGTAAAGATTGATATGTGGATAGTAGTGTTTGATCTTCGGAAGGGTTCCGGAATTCACCGGAAGGGGTTCCGGATGTTTCCCGAAATGTTTGGGCATGAGAACACTTTATCTGGGCCAAAGGGGAAAGCCCGTGAGGTTTTTGGAAAGTGCAAAAGGAAGTTTTGCGGAGACCAGAGGCTAGACGCCAGGAACCCTGGCGTCTAGGGGGTAGACGCGGGGAACCCTGGCGTCTAGCCCTGGAGTCCGAGAAGGACTCTTGCATTTCGGGTGAAACCGACTTTGAATAGGCTTTTACTCCAAGTTTCGACCCCAGGGCTCAACATATAAATAGAGGGGTAGGGCTAGCACCAAACACACATCAAGAAACACCAAGCCGTGTGCCGGCAACCCCGTCCCCTCTAGTTTATCCTCTGTCATAGTTTTCGTAGTGCTTAGGCGAAGCCCTGCGGAGATTGTTCTTCACCAACACCGCCACCACGCCGTCGTGCTACCGGAACTCATCTACTACTTCGCCCCTCTTGCTGGATCGAGAAGGCGAGGACGTCACCGAGCCGAATGTGTGCAGAACTCAGAGGTGCCGTGCTTTCGGTACTTGGATCGGTCGGACGTGAAGATGTACGACTACATCAACCGCGTTGGTATAACGCTTCCGTGAACGGTCTACGAGGGTACGTAGACAACACTCTCCCCTCTTGTTGCTATGCATCACCATGATCTTGCGTGTGCGTAGGAATTTTTTTGAACTATGTTCCCCAACAGTGGCATCCAAGCCTAGGTTTTATGTGTTGATGTTGTGCACGAGTAGAACACAAGTGAGTTGTGGGCGATATAAGTCATACTGCTTACCAGCATGTCATACTTTGGTTCGGCGGTACTGTTGGATGAAGCGGCCAGGACCGACATTACGCGTATGCTTACATGAGACTGGTTCTTCCAACGTGCTTTGCACACAGGTGGCTGGTGGGTGTCAGTTTCTCCAACTTTAGTTGAACCGAGTGTGGCTACGCCCGGTCCTTGCGAAGGTTAAACAGCACCAACTTGACAAACTATCGTTGTGGTTTTGATGCGTAGGTAAGAACGGTTCTTTCTCAGCCTGTAGCAGCCACGTAAAACTTGCAACAACAAAGTAGAGGACGTCTAACTTGTTTTTGCAGGGCATGTTGTGATGTGATATGGTCAAGACATGATGCTAAATTTTATTGTATGAGATGATCATATTTTGTAACCAGTTATCGGCAACTGGCAGGAGCCATATGGTTGTCGCTTTATTGTATGCAATGCATTTGCGCTGTAATGCTTTACTTTATCACTAAGCGGTAGCGATAGTCGTGGAAGCATATGATTGGCGAGACGACAACGATTCTATGATGGTGATCAAGGTGTCGCGCTGGTGACGATGGTGATCATGACGGTGCTTCGAAGATGGAGATCACAAGCACAAGAAGATGATGGCCATATCATATCACTTATATTGATTACATGTGATGTTTATATTTTATGCATCTTATCTTGCTTTGTTTGACGGTAGCATTATAAGATGATCTTTCACTAAATTTCAAGATAAAAGTGTTCTCCCTGAGTATGCACCGTTGCCAAAGTTCGTCGTGCCCAGACACCACGTGATGATCGGGTGTGATAAGCTCTACGTCCATCTACAACGGGTGCAAGCCAGTTTTGCACACGCAGAATACTCAGGTTAAACTTGACGAGCCTAGCATATGCAGATATGGCCTCGGAACACTGAGACCGAAAGGTCGAGCGTGAATCGTATAGTAGATATGATCAACATAGTGTTGTTCACCATTGAAAACTACTCCATTTCACGTGATGATTGGTTATGGTTTAGTTGATATGGATCACGTGATCACTTAGAGGATTAGAGGGATGTCTATCTAAGTGGGAGTTCTTAAGTAATATGATTAATTGAACTTCAATTTATCATGAACTTAGTCCTGGTAGTATTAGCATATCTATGTTATAGATCAATAGCTCGCGTTTAGCTCCCCTGTTTTATTTTTGATATGTTCCTAGAGAAAACTAAGTTGAAAGATGTTAGTAGCAATGATGCGGATTGGATCCGTGATCTGAGGTTTATCCTCATTACTGCACAGAAGAATTATGTCCTTGATGCACCGCTAGGTGATAGACCTATTGCAGGAGCAGATGCAGACGTCATGAACGTTTGGCTAGCTCAATATGATGACTACTTGATAGTTTAGTGCGCCATGCTTAATAGCTTAGAATCGGGACTTCAAAGACTTTTTGAACGTCATGGATCATATGGATGTTCCAGGAGTTGAAGTTAATATTTCAAGCAAATACCCGAGTTGAGAGATATGAAGTCTCCAACAAGTTCTATAGCTAAAAGATGGAGGAAAATAGCTCAAGCAGTGAGCATGTGTTCAGATTGTCTGGGTACTACAATCGCTTGAATCAAGTGGGAGTTAATCTTCCAGATAAGATAGTGATTGACAGAATTCCCTAGTCACCATCACCAAGTTAGTAGAACTTCGTGATGAACTATGATATGCAAGGGATAACGAAAACGATTCCCAAGCTCTTCGTAATGCTGAAATCAACGAAGGTAGAAATCAAGAAAAATATCAAGTGTTGATGGTAGACTAGACCACTAGTTTCAAGAAAAGGGCAAAGGGAAGAAGGGGAACTTCAAGAAGAATGGCAAGCAAGTTGCTGCTCAAGTGAAGAAGCCCAAGTCTGGTCCTAAGCCTGAGACTAAGTGCTTCTACTGCAAAGGGACTGGTCACTGGAAGCGGAACTGCCCCAAGTATTTGGCGGATAAGAAGGATGGCAAAGTGAACAAAGGTATATTTGATATACAGATTATTGATGTGTATTTTACTAGTGTTCGTAGCAACCCCTTGGTATTTGATATTGGTTCAGTTGCTAAGAGTAGTAACTCGAAACGGGAGTTGCAGAATGAACATAGACTAGTTAAGGGTGAAGTGACGATGTGTGTTGGAAGTGGTTCCAAGAATGATATGGTCATCATCACACACTCCCTATACTTTCGGGATTAGTGTTGAACCTAAATAAGTGTTATTTGGTGTTTGCGTTGAGCATGAATATGATTTGATCATGTTTATTGCAGTACGGTTATTCATTTAAGTAAGAGAATAAATTGTTGTTCTGTTTACATGAATAAAACCTTATATGGTTACACACCCAATGAAAATGGTTCGTTGGATCTCGATCATAGTGATACACATATTCATAATATTGAAACCAAAAGATGCAAAGTTAATAATGATAGTGCAACCTATTTGTGGCACTGCCGTTTAGGTCATATATTGGTATAAAGCGCATGAAGAAACTCCATGCTGATGGACTTTTGGAATCACTTGATTATGAATCAGTTGATGCTTGTGAACCATGCCTCATGGGCAAGATGACTAAGACTCCGTTCTCCGGAACAATGCAGCAAGCAACAGATTTGTTGGAAATCATGCATACTGATGTATGTGGTCCGATGAATATTGAAGCTCACGGCAGGTATCATTATTTTCTGATCTTCACAGATGATTTGAGCAGATATGAGTATATCTACTTGATGAAACACAAGTCTGAAACATCTGAAAAGTTCAAAGAATTTTAGAGTGAAGTGGAGAATCATCATAACAAAATAAAAGTTTCTACGATATGATCGCAGAAGTAAAATATTTGAGTTACGAGTTTGGCCTTCAGTTAAAACAATGTGAAATAGTTTCACTACTCACGCCACCTAGAACACCACATTGTAATGGTGTGTCCGAACGTCGTAACCGTGCTTTATTAGATATGGTGCGATCTATGACGTCTCTTACTGATTTACCGCTATCGTTTTGGGGTTATGCATTAGAGACAGCTACATTCACGTTAAATAGGGCACCATCTAAATCCGTTGAGATGACACCGCATGAACTATGGTTTGGCAAGAAACCTAAGCTGTCGTTTCTTAAAGTTTGAGGTTGCAATGCTTATGTGAAAAAGTTTCAACCTGATAAGCTCAAACCCAAATCGGAGAAGTGCGTATTCATAGGATACCCAAAAGAAAATGTTGGGTACCCCTTCTGTCACAGATCCGAAGGCAAGATATTCGTTGCTGAGAATGGATCCTTTCTAGAGAAGGAGTTTCTCTCGAAAGAAGTGAGTGGGAGGAAAGTAGAACTTGATGAGGTAACTTTACCTGCTCCCTTATTGGAAAGTAGTTCATCACAGAAATCTGTTCCTGTGACTACTACACCAATCAGTGAGGAAGCTAATGATGATGATCATGTAACTTCAGATCAAGTTACTACCGAACCTCGTAGGTAAACCAGAGTGAGATCCGCACCAGAGTGGTACGGTGATCCTATTCTGGAGGTCATGTTACTTGACCATGACGAACCTACGAACTATGAGGAAGCGATGATGAGCCCAGATTCCGTGAAATGGCTTGAGGCCATGAAATCTGAGATGAGATCCATGTATGAGAACAAAGTATGGACTTTGATTGACTTGCCCATTGATCGGCGAGCCATTGAGATTAAATGGATCTTCAAGAGGAAGACGGACACTGATAGTAGTGTTACTATCTACAAAGCTAGAATTGTCGCAAACGGGTTTTTGACAAGTTCAAGGTGTTGACTATGATGAGAGTTTCTCACTCGTATCTATGCTTAAGTCTGTCCGAATCATCTTAGCAATTGCCGCATTTTATGAAATCTGGCAAATGGATAAACAAAACTGCATTCCTTAATGGATTTATTAAAGAAGAGTTGTATACGATGCAACCAGAAGGTTTTGTCAATCCTAAAGGTACTAACAAAATATGCAAGCTCTAGCGATCCATCTATGGACTGGTGCAAGCATCTCTGAGTTGGAATATACGCTTTGATAAGTTGATCAAAGCATATAGTTTTATACAAACTTGCGGTGAAGCCTGTATTTACAAGAAAGTGAGTGGGAGCACTACAGCATTTCTGATAAGTATATGTGAATGACATATTGTTGATCGGAGATAATGTAGAATTATTCTGCAAAGCATAAAGGAAGTTTTGAAAGGAGTTTTTCAAAGAAAGACCTCGGTGAAGCTTCTTACATATTGAGCATCAAGATCTATAGAGATAGATCAAGACGCTTGATAAGTTTTTCAATGAGTACATACCTTGACAAGATTTTGAAGTAGTTCAAAATGGAACAGTCAAAGAAGGAGTTCTTGCCTGTGTTACAAGGTGTGAAGTTGAGCAAGACTCAAAACCCGACCACGACAGAAGATATAGAGAGAATGAAAGTCATTCTCGATGCCTCAGCCATAGGTTCTATAAAGTATGCCATGCTGTGTACCAGACCTATTGTATACTCTGCCCTGAGTTTAGCAAGGGAGTACAATAGTGATCTAGGAGTAGATCACTAGACAGCGGTCAAAATTATCCTTAGTGGAATAAGGATATGTTTCTCGATTATGGAGGTGACAAAAAGGTTCGTCGTAAAGGGTTACGTCAATGCAAATTTTGACACTGATCCAGATGACTCTAGATCTCAATCTGGATACATATTGAAAGTGGGAGCAATTAGCTAGAGTAGCTCCGTGCAGATCATTGTTGACATAGAAATTTGCAAAATACTTATGGATCTGAATGTGGCAGACCCGTTGACTAAACTTCTCTCACAAGCAAAACATGATCACACCTTAGTACTCTTTGGGTGTTAATCACATAGCGATGTGAACTAGATTATTGACTCTAGTAAACCCTTTGGGTGTTGGTCACATGTTGATGTGAACTATGGGTGTTAATCACATGATGATGTGAACTATTGGTATTAAATCACATGGCGATGTGAACTAGATTATTGACTCTAGTGCAAGTGGGAGACTGAAGGAAATATGCCCTAGAGGCAATAATAAAGTTATTATTTATTTCCTTATATCATGATAAATGTTTATTATTCATGCTAGAATTGTATTAACCGGAAACATAATACATGTGTGAATACATAGACAAACAGAGTGTCACTAGTATGCCTCTACTTGACTAGCTCGTTGATCAAAGATGGTTATGTTTCCTAACCATAGACATGAGTTGTCATTTGATTAACGGGGTCACATCATTAGGAGAATGATGTGATTGACTTGACCCATTCCGTTAGCTTAGCACTTGATCATTTAGTTTGTTGCTATTGCTTTCTTCATGACTTATACATGTTCCTATGACTATGAGATTATGCAACTCCCGTTTACCGGAGGAACACTTTGTGTGCCACCAAACGTCACAACGTAACTAGGTGATTATAAGGTGCTCTACAGGTGTCTCCAAAGGTACTTGTTGGTTGGCGTATTTTGAGATTAGGATTTGTCACTCCGATTGTCGGAGAGGTATCTCTGGGCCCACTCGGTAATGCACATCACTATAAGCCTTGCAAGTGTTGCAACTAATGAGTTAGTTGCGGGATGATGTATTACGGAACGAGTAAAGAGACTTGCCGGTAACGAGATTGAACTAGGTATTGAGATACCGATGATCGAATCTCTGGCAAGTAACATACCGATGACAAAGGGAACAACGTATGTTGTTGTGCGGTCTGACCGATAAAGATCTTCGTAGAGTATGTAGGAGCCAATATGGGCATCCAGGTCCCGCTATTGGTTATTGACAAGAGAGGTGTCTCGGTCATGTCTACATACTTCTCGAACCCGTAGGGTCCGCACGCTTAACGTTCGTTGACGATATAGTACTATGAGTTATGTATGTTGGTGACCGAATGTTGTTCGGAGTTTTGAATGAGATCACAGATATGACGAGGAACTCCGGAATGGTCTGGAAGTAAAGATTGATATGTGGATAGTAGTGTTTGATCTCCGGAAGGGTTCCGGAATTCACCGGAAGGGGTTCCGGATGTTTCCCGAAATGTTTGGGCACGAGAACACTTTATCTGGGCCAAAGGGGAAAGCCCACAAGGTTTTTGGAAAGTGCAAAAGGAAGTTTTGCGGATACCAGAGGCTAGACGCCAGGAACCCTGGCGTCTAGGGGGTAGACGCCGGGAACCTTGGCGTCTAGCCCTGGAGTCCGAGAAGGACTCTTGCCTTTCGGGTGAAACCGACTTTGAGGAGGCTTTTACTCCAAGTTTCGACCCCAGGGCTCAACATATAAATAGAGGGGTAGGGATAGCACCGAAGACACATCAAGAAACACCAAGCCGTGTGCCGGCAACCCCGTCACCTCTAGTTTATCCTCCGTCATAGTTTTCGTTGTGCTTAAGCGAAGCCCTGCGGAGATTGTTCTTCACCAACACCGTCACCACGCCGTCATGCTGCCGGAAATCATCTACTACTTCGCCCCTCTTGCTGGATCGAGAAGGCGAGGACGTCACCAAGCCGAACGTGTGCAGAACTCGGAGGTGCCGTGCTTTCTGTACTTGGATCGGTCGGACGTGAAGACGTAGGACTACATCAACCGCGTTGATATAACGCTTCCACGAACGGTCTACAAGGGTACATAGACAACACTCTCCCCTCTCGTTGCTATGCATCACCATGATCTTGCGTGTGCGTAGGATTTTTTTTGAAATTACTATGTTCCCCAACAAGACAGTTCTGGGCACGTACAACAATTTCTTCACGAGGAATTTGGTTCTTGGTGCCTGACCTGGCTTCAAAGGTTTCATCAGCACCTGCATGTAATGATGTGTGAGCTCAGGTTCACTGTAGATGCAGCGAGGTTCTTTAAGGGGAGGATTGAGTGGTAGAGCACGAAGCAATTCAGAGGCTGGTGCAGTGTAGTGAGTGTTTTCAGACATCCAGTCCAACACCCAAGAATTCACATCTTCAGCATCTCCAGTGATGTGCAACGTTGCATAGAATTAAAGAATCAGTTCTTCATTCCAATCGCAGATGTCAGAGCAAAAGTTTAGCAGTCCAGCGTCGTGAAGAACAGTGAGGACTGGTGCGAAGCATGGCAGAGATTCCATATCCACGTGAGGAATATGCTCATGGTAGAAGATCTTCTCCTTGTTGAACAGCACTGAGGAATAGAAATTGGCTTGACTAGCAGTCCAGAAACGCCTCTTCCTAATGCGAGCAGAGTTATATGGGTTGTAATCTTCGAAGAATGCGTGCTCGCCGAAGAAATCATCAGCCTTGAACTTTTGCTTGCGTGAGAATGGGTCCTTTGGCTTCGGCAGAGGAATGTCAGTGAGTTGCATCACGACCTCAGGAATCTCAATCGCAGGTTCTTCAGGCTGAGGAATTTTTGGTGCCTCCTCAGTGACAGTCTGCGTCGTTGGTTGTTCAGCACCAGCAGTTTCTTCAGCGCTAATGGCTGGAATTTCCTCATGGACGGATGTAGTGGGATGAGTTTCTTCAGAGCCCATATGTACAGTTTGTGTGGTGGACTGAGGAATTTGCTGTAGAGGGGTGAACATTGGTGAGTTTGGATGCTGACTTTCCCAGAATTCATCATTGATTACGGGTGTGGAGCAGCCAATGTCCACATCTTCATCTTCCATTTCTTCTACGCCAGCCTCTTCAGCTGTGAACTGAGGCATAGGCGAGGAGATGGTAGGTGTTGAAGGGATCGCATCCACTTCAATTTCTTCATCCAACGGTTCAGACGAAGCAGCAGAAGGAGTTTCTTCATCAGATCCGCTGGGGATCACATATTCTTCATCAAAAGGAACAAGGCCCTTTGATGGCCTGATTGAGATGGGAACAGCATCAATCGGATTTGCAAATGAACTTGTCATAGGCTTCATTTTCTTCGGAGCTGAAGAATCTGAAGCAGCTGATGCTTTCCTTTTCTTCACTGCAGCACGCTCTGCAGCCTTGGTCTTCTTCACATCCGATGCAGATGGAAGGATTGGAGTTGAAGTTGGTGCAGGAGCAGCTGAGGAATCTGGTTGATTTTCTTCAGGCACAACTGATGCAGTTGCATTGAGTTCTTCAGTTTCTTCAGGTGGACCACTAGTGGGTGCCCTAGCAACTTTCAGTGGCTGGAATGCAGTCATCAGCCCTGGAACTCACATTTTCTTCAGCAGCCTGATTGTCATCAGCGGTGCTGGCATTTTCTTCAGTAGGCTGAGCAGATGCTTCAACCTGAGGAATTTCCTGTTGCGTTGGGGCTGCAACATTGGAAGTGAAGTTATCCGCAAGTTTCACAAAATGAACCTTGGCTCCAAGCCAATCAGCGCGATATGCGTCAAAGTCATCACTGAGTTTCTTAATCTCAGTCTGAATAGTGACAAGTTCTTCAGTTGTCATAGAGACAACGTTTTTCTTCAGATAGCGCTCTTTCTTGTACTGCGCTTTCTTGATCTGCCTGGCCTTCTCAAATTTCCACTTTTCTTCTTGAATGAAGTGGGTCAGCGTGTGACTCTGGCCAGGAGTCAGCTTGAAGTCAGGCAAGGGAGTGTTGGGGTCCTTGTGCCAGACATCAATGTAGTCGAGGATCAACTTGGGATCCAAAAGCAGTGGCACCTCTGATCCTTTGGCTCTAGCGGCCCTGACTTGCCTGTCTCTGATGATTTCTGCAAGTTCATCATCATCAGCTTCGTCTTCTTCAGACGGTACTTGGAAAGCGACTTGTTTCTTTTGAGGACTTGGGCGAGGACCTCGTCCAGCAGTGGTCTTTGTCTTCAGCAGTGAGGGGCTACCTGAGGAACTAGCTGAGACACCTGAGGCAATGGAGATGCCTGCAGTCCTTTGGCACGAGGCGAGATGCACAGGTCCTGAGGATTTAGTCGGAACAGCTGAGGGCTTTGGCGGAGGAGCTGAGGACTTTGGAGGAACAGGAGCAGCATGAGGAATTGGCCGTGAGGGCTTTGAGGATTCTGGCCGTGAGGGCATTGCTGAGGAACTTGGCCTTGAGGGCATTGTTGGTGAAGCACTTGGCTTGCGCGCAGGCTTCTTTGACATAGCCTTCTTTGGCTTGACATCAGAGGCCTCAGCAGAGGCAGCAACAGCATCAGAGTCTTCATTGAATTTCCTCACTGCTTCTCTGGCTTGCTTAGCCAACTTGGCTTGGCGCTTGGCCCATTCATCAGGATAGTCCTCACCGTGCTTGAGGCTGGTGGGATCAGCGATTTGGCCAGGTGCCAATGGAGTTCTTGGGCATGGAGGATTGAGTGCGAATTTCTTCATGTACTTAGGAGTGACATATCTGTATTCCCTCCACTCTCTTGCCCATCTCCTCTCTATCTTCTGAATGCGCACTTTGCGCTCATTCTTGGTTTCCTCAGTAGGTGTGCAGTATCCCAGCATATATGTCATCAGGGATCTCAAACGCTGTGGATGGACCCCGCCATGGAGGCCTTACCCTCAGCGACGATCGAGCCGAACATCGACCTTACCCTGCACGAGAGCCGTGTTGCTAAACCGCCGGGTTCTTCTCCGGCCACGGACTCCGAACCGCCTGCGCCCGTTCCTAGCGAATCCGATTGGGCACCGATCATGGAGTTTACCTCCGCGGATATTTTTCAGAACTCGCCCCTTGGCGCCATACTGAACTCATTAAGGTCTCTCTCCTTGTCAGGAGAATCCTGGCCGAACTATGTCCGGCAGGATTGGGATGCGGATGGCGTCAAAATTCACCGCCCACCCACCACCCACTTAGTAGCCACTGTCGATGACCTAACCGACATGCTCGACTTCGACTCCGAAGACATCAATGGTATGGACGACGATGCAGGAGACGAATAGGAACCACTGCCCATAGGGCACTGGACGCCCACTTCATCACATGACGTATACATGGTGGACACACCAAAAGAAAAGGACGACGGGAAACAGAAGGACGCAACGAAGGGTTGTCCCCTTGAGAAGCAGTCAAAGCGGCGGCGTAAGCGCCGCTCCAAATCCCGCCTCGGCAGAGACAATGATCATACAGACCCAGCGTTAGAGCAGGGTGAACCATCGCCGGACCACGGCAACACGGAGAATCAAGCCGAACAACCCGATTCTGTCAAAGATAATAGTCCGGACGACATCACACCGAACAGACACCCGGAGCAACAGAATGCCCGTCAAAGGCTCGTTGCCACCGTGAGGAGTCTAAAAAAGCAGAAGCAAAGGCTCAAGGCTGCGCAAGACAGACTTAGAATCAGATGGAGTAAAGTACTCAACACAGCAGCGAAGTACGGCGGTAATTGCCCCACCAAGAGCTACCCGAAGCGGAAGTTGCTACCTGAATTCGATGAAGAGGCCTTAGATCCCCCGCAACCAAAAATTAAAATGGCCACCTGGCCGGATAGACGACCTCACGGCCAACATAGAGTGGCAAACAACGCCGCACATAAGCCAATACGCGATCCACGTGAAGGCTCGCATCAAAAGGACGGCGCAACCAGATCCATCTACGGACCACGCAAGTGCGCTCCAGCATACAACACAACACAACAAACATCCGAACAACGCGGTACACCCAGATACAGGGGTGCCACACACCCCCTATGTTTCACCGATGAGGTGCTGGACCATGAATTTCCAGAGGGATTTAAACCCGTAAACATAGAGGCATACGACGGAACAACAGACCCTGGGGTCTGGATTGAGGACTATATCCTCCATATCCATATGGCTCGAGGAGATGATCTCCACGCCATCAAGTACTTACCCCTCAAGCTCAAAGGGCCAGCTCGGCACTGGCTTAAAAGCCTCCCGGAAAACTCCATTGGAAGCTGGGAAGAGCTTGAAGACGCTTTTTGGGCAAATTTTCAAGGGACTTATGTCTGACCTCCGGATGCGGACGATTTGAGTCATATAACTCAATAGCCCGGAGAGTCAGCTCGAAAGCTTTGGAACAGGTTTCTTACTAAAAAGAAACAAATAGTCGACTGTCCGGATGCTGAAGCCTTGGCAGCTTTTTAGCATTGCGTCCGCAACGAATGGCTTGCCAGACACCTTGGCCAAGAAAAGCCGAGAACTATGGCAGCATTAACAAGCCTCATGACCCGCTTTTGCGCGGGTGAGGACAGCTGGCTAGCCAGATGCAGCACCAGCGACCCAAGTACATCCAAAGTTAGAGATGAAAACGGGAAATCACGACGCAGCAAAAATAATAAGCACCGGAATAAAGAAAACAGCCCGAAGAGCACCGCGGTAAACGCCGGATTCAGAAGCTCTCGGCCAGGTCAGCAAAAGTCGCCCTCTAAAGGCGCCAGTGATGAACTGTCCAGCTTAAATAAAATACCGGACCAAATATGTCAGATCCATAGCACCCCTGGTAAACCCGCTAATCACACCCATAGAGAATGTTGGGTTTTCAAGCAGTCCGGCAAGCTCAACGCCGTACACAAGGGGCAGGATACACCAAGCGAAGACGAGGATGAGCCTCTCAAGCAAGACACTGGTGAACAAAAGAAATTTCCACCAGAAGTCAAAACTGTAAACGTGTTATATGTGATCAAGGGGAGAAACAAAGCGGCACTCCCAGAGAAATATGCCCAAGGGCCTATCACCGCGGAGTCCTGCCACTAGTCGTCTCAACCGATCACTTTTGACCATCGGGATTACTCAGCAAGTATCCGGCGTGCAGGACGGGCTGCCTTGGTATTAGACCCAATAATTGACGGATATCACTTCACACGAGTCCTGATGGACGGTGACAGCAGTCTAAACCTGATATATCAGGACACAATCCGCAAAATGGAGATAAACCCAACGAAAATTTGCCTCAGCAATACTACCGTTAAAGGAGTAACGCCTCATTGCACGGGCTCCCTGCTACTAGAAGTTATATTTGGCTTCCCCGATAACTTCCGTAGCGAAAATTTAACCTTCCACATTGCTCCGTTCCAAAGTGGCTATCAAGCACTACTTGGACGTGAAGCTTTCGCTCGCTTTAATGCAATACCGCATTACGCTTCCCTCACGCTTAAGATGCCTGGTCCACGTGGCATCATTACAGTAAATGGAAATATTGAGCGATCCCTGCGCGCCAAGGAGGGTGCGGCTGCCTCGGCAGCCGCACACTAAAACGGCCCCACCAACTAAAGTATTCGATAGGTCGTCAAGACCATGGACACGGTTAGACGAGTCTGGCGCAGCTATATGTAATTCGTACAGGATTGATGGCCACACCCCTATCACAAATACAAGGGGCTCAACGCACGCAGACAAGTGGCAATTTTTACTCATCTTGAAATTTACATGGTTTCTTTAAAACCTACCTTTTTGCACGACAACTTTTCACCTAAGTTCCTCTCTTTTACAGATGACCACCATGCTACGCCCGTCCAGGATACGGCACAATGGAGACACAGGCGCAGACGTGCAGCAGGGACCCGTCCCAAGGATTCTTTTTAGATTAAGACACTGCGTCAACCTTTTTTACTATCTCTTGTTGATACACATCCCTCAGATTCTCAGTATAATTGAGAAGGATGCTGGCGTCTTGGCATGTGGCCACGTCAGAATAATGCACGTACCTGGACACCAAGCGCTTCTTGCAAAGGGCACTGTTTAGGCCCGGTTTATACCATAAATACCGAATACCTTAGGGAGTGTTCGGCGTCACGAGTTTGGCCTTATATGCATCAGCTCCGAATCATGTCTTTGGTCGAATGTTGGGTTTGCCCGGCTCCTATGTTTTGGTACCTTACGTTCCGCTCTATAGGCTAAGGTAGCACTAGGAGAACTACTGCGATTGTGCCCCGGGTCATCCGGACGAGCGCCTCAGTAGAGAAAGCCGAAAACTGACTCTCATGATATAGCGTGAGACTGGTCAACCACTCGATGACCTATCGGAATGTTAGAATTCCTCCGCCTTAACGAAGGGCCGTTTCCCGGCCAGGCATCTACGCACCCCGAGTTCGGGAGAGTGCGGAGCCACCAGGGGCTATATAGTAGCCCCACCGTCAAACTCCTATGGCTAAGTGAAAGTGTTAAAGCATTATAGTCCGGTTGCCTCGTTCGCTGCGCTATCACCTCCTTAATAGGGCCAAGACGTTGGGTTAAGTGTGAACACGCGTCTTCTACGAACACCTCTGCATTATATGCGTGGGGGCTGAAGCCGACGACTGCAATCTTTCAGGTTATACACATGTATACATAAACGGCCGCACATGAGGCATCATATTACTTTCAGGAAAAAGTATAAACACAGCCTTAATAAATTTCATAAAAACATTGTGTTTACAATGGGAATAAATGTCACTCAAACATAATATTCTTCGAGCATTGGGCCTCTATCAAACGAGCACCCTCGAGAACCTCTTCAAAATAGTGCTCGGCAGGCACTCGGCCTATGGCCGAACCCTGCGCCGCAACAGTGGTAGCATCCATCTCCGCCCAGTAAGCTTTAACACGGGCAAGGGCCATCCACGAGCCTTCTATGCACGCCGACCTCTTCATCGCATTGATGCGCGGCACCGCACCAAGGAACTGCTGCACTAAGCTGAAATAGTTGTTCGGCTTCGGCTTTTCTGGCCACAGCTGATCCATGACAGACCTCATGGCGAGTCCGGACAACCTATTGAGTTCGGCCCATTCGGCTAGCTGATCAGTCAATGGAAGCGGACGCTCTGGAACGTCAAATTGCGACCAGAACAGCTTGTCCACTTCATTATCTGTTTGATCTTGGAAGTATTTGGCCGCATCGACAGCGCTCGCCGCCAAGTCCATATATGCGTCTGCCGAACTCCACAGCCGATCCAGAGGGGCATACCGTGGATCCCCGAACTCCCTCCGCAACATGAAGGTCTTCCCAGCCGCAATATCCCCGGCTTCACGCAGCTCTTCCTTCTTCGCTCTCATAGCAGAGCGGGTGTCTTTGGTCATCATTGTGGCCTTTTCAAGGTCTGCCGCCTTCACTCGGTTTTCTTCTTCAAGGAACTGGCAACGGTCGGCAGTGTCTTTTAACTTTACAGCCATCTTGGCCATTTTCTCTTTGCTCTCGCAATGTGCGGCCTTCTCGGCCCTCAACTCTTCGGCCGCCTTCAAAGCAGCCGCATTACTCCTCCTTGCTTGTTCTTTGGCTCGAGCAAGTTCCGCCCGAAGGGTCTCCACGGTGGCAGCTCCATCTGCAGTCACAACATATTAAAGATACTGACACCATGCTGCTCTTACTACGTGACATTCACCAGAAAGCATTACTCACCCTGTGCCTCGTCAAGCCGCTTGTTAACAAGCTCGATGTCGGCATCTGCCGCATCCAGTTGCCGCTTTACTTTGGCAAACTCATTAGTCCGGCTAGCCATCAGAGTTTCCACCACCTGCACATAAAGGCGGTTTGGTTACTACCTGGGACTACGATCCTCTGTTCGCCGCCATTCTCGACGACAACCAGAGTCTCAGGGGCTACTATCTACACAGGGCACATCTAAAAATGTGCGGTACTATCAAAAAGTATCACGTACCTCAAAGCCTGTCAGTAGACTCATAAAGGCTTCATGCAATCCGCTTTCGGCGAACGAAATTCTTTCCATCACCGTACCCATTAACGTACGGTGTTCTTCTAAGATGGCCGCTCGCTCCAACAGCTCCCTCAGTACGTCCAACCGCATACCAGACGGTGTCGGACTCTTTTGTTTGCTCTCTTCAAGAGCCGAGCGCTGAGGACTTCGGGTGACTAAAGGATTATCTTCTGGCCTCACCGGATCCGGAGAGGCCCTCCGTGACGACACTTCAAGGTCGCCCGCTTCTTGAGCGGGGGAGTCCGAGGGAGGCGTTTTGATCTCCATCATCTCCGGAAGAAGATCCCCCGAAGACGAGCTCTGCTGAGAAGGGCTAAGATCCGAACTACAAGATAAATGTTTCGGTTATTTTCCTAAGAGGTAAAGTAGTATATCTTCACTATTAAAGCACTTTTTGATTACATACAGCTCGTTAGAAGGCAGATCCCCGCGCGGACTTTGTGCGGCAAGAGCACCCTCCAAGGCAAGACCCTCTGGTGGAGACTTCTTCTCCCGTTTGGAAACCTTGGTTTCCGGATCTTCAGGGGTAGTCGTCTTCCTTCCCTGGGGTGAGAGAATGCCAGATTCCTCCCCTTGGTTATCCTCCCTCATGGAGGCGCCCGTTCCCTCGGTCGGAATGGGTAGCGGTGGAGGCCCGCTTTCTCCTCCTTTATTCCCCCCTTTATCTTCCTATGAGGGCTCCGGGCAAGGTGCAGCTCGAGCATCTTTTCCAGTACCGGATTCTCCAAGCCTTCCGGAAGGGGGGCCGAACACCGGATCATCTTCGCCTTTGTTATCCATTCCTGGTCAAAGAGCGATTTCTCAGAATAACGTCATGATAAATGAAGGACGATGTGTTCGGCTAGAGGATAACTTACTTGGTCGACGATGCGGTTGCTGCTCAGGCCCACGTCCTCGGTAGTATCCGGACACTCTATCTAGGGTCCGAAGAATGATCTATACATCTCGTGCGTCAGGCCGAGGAAATTCTGAATAGCGCGCGGTCCTTCTGGGTTGAACTCCCACATGCGAAGGGGACGGTGTTTGCATGGCTGGATTCGTCAAACCAGCATGACTTGCATCACCATAATCAAACTAAAATCTCCTTCGAAGAGATCTTGAATGCGGCTCTGCAGTATAGGCACGTCCTTGGCTGGACCCCAGCTCAGCCCTCTGCTAATCCATGACATCGGTTGTGATGGAGGGCCTCAGCGGAAAGCAGGGGCAGCCGCCCACTTGGCACTTCTGGGAGCTGTGATGTAAAACCACTCCCGTTGCCATAATCCGGACACCTCTGGAATAGAACCCTTTGGCCATGGAGCTCCAGCGATCTTGCTTATTAATGCGCCTCCGCATGCTACATGCTGCCCCTCGACCATCTTCGGCTTCACGTCAAAGGTCTTGAGCCACAGGCCGAAGTCAGGGGTAATGCGGAGGAAAGCCTCGCATACAACAATAAATGCTGAGATGTGGAGAAAGGAGTCCGGGGCTAGATCGTGGAAATCTAGCCCGTAATAAAACATCAGCCCCCTAACGAAGGGATCCAGAGTGAGGCCTAGACCTCGGAGGAAGTGGGAGATGAACACGACGTCTTCGTTGGGTTCAGGAGTAGGGACGACCTGCCCTCGAGCGGGCAGCCGATGCGAAACCTCGGCGGTCAGGTATCTGGCCTCCCTCAACTTCTTGATATCTTCTTCCGTAACGGAGGAGGGCATCCACCGGCCTTGAAGGCTAGATCCGGACATGATTGAAGGTCCAGAGCACCTGACCTGGGCTTTGGGTGTTAGAACTCGAGGCGGGGGAAGGATTCGATTGAGCACGGGAGGGAAAAAGTAAAAGCCTTGTCCCTTTATAAAGAGGGTGAATATCAAGCGTCCTCTCCGTAGTCGTTTGGGACTTGCCTATAATCTAGGAGCCCTAGATATGGTTGGGTTACCCACGACCGTATTGATGAGAATCCCGTAATTAGGGGAACACGATCTCTGCTTTGACAAGACGTGTCAAGAAACCGCCTCGCGTTATGTGTGGAGCTGGTTGAAGAAAAACGGTTCGAATAATTATCGGGCCATGGCATAATGTCGTGTTGCCGAAACGTGTCAGCAGATTAGATTTGTGGAAATATTATTCTCTCTACGGTGGTATGTGGAACTTATTTTGCAGGGTCGGACACTATCCGTGTGTTCAAATTCTTCCGTGATGTATTCGGAGGAGGAACCCGCCTTGGAATGCGGAAGACAATAATGCGCGCCGGACTCATCGTCATTGAAGCCTGGTTCAGGGGCTACTGAGGGAGTCATGGATTAGGGGGTCTCCGGACAGCCGGACTATATTCTTTGGCCGGACTGTTGGACTATGAAGATACATGATTGAAGACTTCGTCTCGTGTCCAGATGGGACTCTACTTGGCGTGGAAGGCAAGCTAGGCAATACGGATATGCATATCTCCTCCTTTGTAACCGACCTTGTGTAACCTTGGCCCTCTCCGGTGTCTATATAAACCGGAGGGTTTTAGTCCGTAGGACAACACACAATCATACCATAGGCTAGCTTCTAGGGTTTAGCCTCTCTGGTCTCGTGGTAGATCTACTCTTGTACTACCCATATCATCAATATTAATCAAGCAGGACGTAGGGTTTTACCTCCATCAAGAGGGCCCGAACCTGGGTAAAACTTCGTGTCCCCTGCCTCCTGTTACCATCCGCCTAGACGCACAGTTCGGGACCCCCTATCCGGGATCTGCCGGTTTTGACACCAACAATGGGCATGAACACAAAGTTCAAGGTCGACTCCCACTTCTCTAATGCATAACCTTTCTTCACTTCTCGCCTTCGACGAAGTTGTAGTGTTGAAATTTTATCTGACATAACAATAGTAGAGTATGTGAAAGGCAGAGGATACAATTTACCGAAGGCATTATGTATCAGGGAAAGAAACTTCTTGAGGTTTTTGTATATGAAGGACACTGTCAGATGATAATTCAACAAAGGATCTGATGGTCCATAATGGAGCTGATGTGAGCACTGGCACACAACCAGAGGAAGAAACCATGCAAAGGCATTGAATTATAGAAACAACTGGCTAATTCAAAGCTCAAATGTAAAGGAATTATGATTTCCAAATCAAGGGATCAGAAGCAAATGCTCTGGTTAAGGATGGATAAGTCGGGTAGGCTTAGGGGTACAATCGGTGGCAATTTGTTTGGTCGAGATCCAGCTCATATTTAAAATGACATATGAGCCAGAAGGATGAATCCTAGGATCTGATTGATGATTGTGAGAATTCGCAACAGATTGAATGAAGGGACTCAAATGAAAATGACAAAGGATACTAATGAATATTGCTAGACATATGGAACACAACCATAATGCCAATAGACAAGTATTTGGAGAGCAATAGCGGGCAGAGGATTTTCGGAAGATCAGATAGTATTTCCATGTATCTTGTGAATCATAAGAGCAATGGGGAAAGAACGCATCTTTGTAAGCGTGAGGAATTATCCGTAGGGGGTATTCATGTGGCAAGAACTGCAAGGCAGTAGGCACCAAGTATTCTCGGAACAATAGCGAGAATTTCGGGGTATCTTGCAATAATCAGATCAACGAGGAATGACTATATCAATGGCAAGTGCACGTGGTTATCCATAGGGGTTTATCGATGGAAGGGAATTGCAATAGCGATGACACAAAGTCTCGAGAGAACATCGGAGAGTATCTTCGGAAACCTTTGACGCACCGAGCAATCATCTTGAGTGAGGGCTCTCCGGGAGAAAGTAGTTATGAGAACCTAGAGTCAGAGTTTAGTAAAATCATTTAACCCGAATAGAAGAGAGATTAGAGTCCCAGAGTATAGACGAGGAGTAAAAGATCCTAATACCACCCAATGGCGATGTGGGCCCATGGGCCGCACAGCCATGTTAGTAAAACAATTTTCATCGACTAGACTCAATTTCGGCCAAGGAGTGTGGGCGGGGGATTCCTATAGGCACTCGGCTCTGATACCAACTTGTGCCGCCGCCGATTTGACCCTACACTAATTATACATGCAAATGTGTACGATCAAGATCAAGGACTCACGGGAAGATATCACAACACAACTCTAGACACAAAATAAAATAATACAAGCTTTATATTACAAGCCAGGGGCCTCGAGGGCTCGAATACATAAGCTCGAATGCACAGGAGTCAACGGAAACAATAATATCTGAGTACAGACATAAGTTAAACAAGTTTGCCTTAAGAAGGCAAGCACAAAAGTAGCAACGATCGAAAAGGCAAGGCCCCCTGCCTAGTACCTCCTAACTATTCCTTGAAGTCGAACTCCGCGTAGAACCATCCTCGGGATCCTCTGGCTCCTGGACTCCATCATATGATCGCAGTAACCGGGAAAAGGGGAAAAGAAGTAGGAAAGCAACCGTGAGTACTCACCCAAAGTACTCGCAAGCAAGGATCTACACTACATATGCATTGGTATCAATGAAATGGGTAGTATCTGTGGACTGAACTACAGAATGCCAGCATAAGAGGGGGATAGCTAGTCCTATTGAAGACTACCCTTCTGGCAGCCTCCATCTTGAAGCAGTAGAAGAGAATAGATGGTAAGTTCACCAAGTATCATCGTATAGCATAATCCTACCCGGCGATCCTCTCCTCGTCGCCCTGTGAGAGAGCGGTCACTGGGTTGTATCTGGCACTTGAAAGGGTGTGTTTTATGAAGTATCCGATTCTAGTTGTAATAAGGTCGAGGTACAACTCCGGTTCATCCTTCTATCGAGGGACACAACTATTCAAATGGATAAACTTCCCTGCAGGGGTGCACCACATTTCCCAACACGCTTGATCCCCTTTGGCCAGACACACTTTCCTGGCTCATGCTATCGGTGTACAAAAAGAGGGGTACACTTTTTGTACCCCTATAACTGTGCACGGGCAGTCTGAGCCATGGGAACCACCACACCAAGCAAGGCAAGGGAGGTGAGCCAGGGTAAGACCGAAGCTCAAGAGAACTAGAACGACGCCAAGGCCAAGACCACGAAGAGCAAAGGGGACGAAGCAAACTCCGCCGGCAAGATCCTTGCCGGGACACAGTTCTAGCAGCCCCGGCAAGACCCTTGCCGCGGTGACTCGTCCCGTGCCTACGGAGCGAGTCACCCTTGAGTCCACTGCCCCCAAAGGGCAAGGATTCGGGAGACATCCCTGTGGCGGCATGCAGATCTTCGTGAAGACATTCAAGATCCGATACGCACTAAGGAGACGACAACCCTTGGCAGGATCCCAGCCGAGGAAGACCACAAGGCCCCCGGCAAGCACCTTGTCGGGGATGACAGTAGGCGCCTCGGCAAGACCCTTGCCGGGGCCCCGGCAAGGCCCTTGCCGAGGACACCCGCAGGGCCACCATCAGGCCCACGCCGACTGAACCTCCACCACCGCATGCATGCAGCTGCCGACCCAATCAGCTGGGCAGGCACCTGCGTGGTAGCATGCAGATCTTCGTGAAGACCCACCACTGCGCCACCTCAGCTGCCTGCCTACCTACGTGGCATCTCAGGCATCGCTGGCCAGGGCGCGTGTCGACACAAGAAGGAGCGGTGACGGACGAGACATGTCTCTCCTCCGTCCCCGATAAAGCAAGGACACCTAAGCAAGACGCATTAAATGCGCCTTGTCATGTAATGCAAGGGATAACCTCGCATCACTGTACCCTTTCCACCTCTTGTGTGCCACTGTGGCAACCCCTTTTCCTATAAAACGAGGCCCGAGGCAACCAAGAGAAGGATTCGGCTCTTTGGAGCTCCTCACGCCCCATAGCTAGCTCAAGAACACAGATATACAATCCACCAAAGCAGGAGTAGGGTTTTACGCATCCTCGCGGCCCGAACCTGGATAAACGAACTATGTGCTACCTGTTAGATCCGCTCTTCCCACGACCCCGCGCCCCGCTAACCGTAGTAGGGATTCTTGTGATCCCATAGGTGTCGTTCCCACCGACATCTTTGGCGTGCCAGGTAGGGGGCGCAGTTGTGAGAATCGGCTTTAGTAGTTAGTTCGGCGCTTCTTCATCATCATGGCGCCCAAGAAGAAGACGACGGTGGCGGTTGGCCAGTCGGAAGCCGGAAAGCCCGTCCCGACGCGGGCGAGCAGCGGACCGGTCGCAGAGAGGACCCGGGGTGCTGCTCGCGAACACCAACACCATCCCAGCAGCCGGAGTTTGGGAGGCAGCGATGTTTGTGTGCCTGGTAACGGGCCACACGTCGCCAAATCCAAAGGCGGAGCCAAGTCCTTCGCGGGTGGAGCGGGGCCTTCGAAGGTCATCGCCGCCCTGCCCGAAGGCGATGCGAGGGCCTCCAAGACTCCCACGCCGGCGTCAACAGTGAGCTCCTCCTAGGCAGCGCGCGATGAACGGTGTAATCACGCCGAAGATCCCGGGCGTCGCCGCAGGAAGAGCCCCGAGCGCCACTCTCGGGACGTAGAAGACCTGCCCACTCGCCGAGGCGCTGGTGAAAACAGCATGCGACCGCGGGGTCATGATAGAGCTCCTTCTGACATGGTCAGAAGTCGAAGCGCATCGTGATCCGTGTAGGTTTTGCTGCCACTGACTCCAGCAGAGGCCCTGGCGCGCACGCAGTTGCTCCTCGACTTTCCTCCCACTACGGGGAAACTCGATGAGTGGAGAGCCACTATCTGAAGCCTTGTTGCGGTGGCCAACAAAGATGAACCAAGTCCGGTGGGGCCCCCGGGTCGACGCTCCGATGGAGTCCCGCGGACCAGTGGCGGAAAAGCCAATGGCGCCGCGACCACGGTGAAGACCACAAGGCCCCCGGCAAGCACCTTGTCGGGGATGACAGTAGGCGCCTCGGCAAGACCCTTGCCGGGGCCCCGGCAAGGCCCTTGCCGAGGACACCCGCAGGGCCACCATCAGGCCCACGCCGACTGAACCTCCACCACCGCATGCATGCAGCTGCCGACCCAACCAGCTGGGCAGGCACCTGCGTGGCAGCATGCAGATCTTCATGAAGACCCACCACTGCGCCACCTCAGCTGCCTGCCTACCTACGTGGCATCTCAGGCATCGCTGGCCAGGGCGCGTGTCGACACAAGAAGGAGCGGTGAAGGACGAGACAGGTCTCTCCCCTGTCCCCGATAAAGCAAGGACACCTAAGCAAGACGCATTAAATGCGCCTTATCATGTAATGCGAGGGATAACCTCGCATCACTGTACCCTTTCCACCTCCTGTGTGCCACTGTGGCAACCCCTTTTCCTATAAAAGGAGGCCCGAGGCGACCAGGAGAAGGATTCGGCTCTTTGGAGCTCCTCACGCCCCATAGCTAGCTCAAGAACACAGATATACAATCCACCAAACAGGAGTATGGTTTTACGCATCCTCGCGGCCCGAACCTGGATAAACGAACTGTGTGCTACCTGTTAGATCCGCTCTTTCCACGACCCCGCGCCCCGCTAACCGTAGTAGGGATTCTTGTGATCCCATAGGTGTCGTTCCCACCGACATCTTTGGCGTGCCAGGTAGGGGGCGCAGTTGTGAGAATCGGCTTTAGTAGTTAGTTCGGCGCTTCTTCATCATCATGGCGCCCAAGAAGACGACGGTGGCGGTTGGCCAGTCGGAAGCCGGACAGCCCGTCCCGACGCGGGCGAGCAGCGGACCGGTCGCAGAGAGGACCCGGGGTGCTGCTCGCGAACACCAACACCATCCCAGCAGCCGGAGTTTGGGAGGCAGCGATGTTTGTGTGCCTGGTAACGGGCCACACGTCGCCAAATCCAAAGGCGGAGCCAAGTCCTTCGCGGGTGGAGCGGGGCCTTCCAAGGTCATCGCCGCCCCGCCCGAAGGCGACGCGAGGGCCTCCAAGACTCCCACGCCGGCGTCAACAGTGAGCTCCTCCTAGGTAGCGCGCGACGAACGGCGTAATCACGCCGAAGATCCCGGGCATCGCCGCGGGAACAGCCCCGAGCGCCACTCTCGGGACGTAGAAGACCTTCCCACTCGCCGAGGCGCTGGTGAAAACGGCATGCGACCGCGGGGTCATGATAGAGCTCCTTCTGACATGGTCAGAAGTCGAAGCGCATCGCGATCCGTGTAGGTTTCGCTGCCACTGACGCTAGCAGAGGCCTTGGCGCGCACGCAGTTGCTCCTCGACTTTCCTCCCACTACGGGGAAACTCGATGAGTGGAGAGCCACTATCTAAAGCCTTGTTGCGGTGGCCAACAAAGATGAACCAAGTCCGGTGGGGCCCCCAGGTCGACGCTCCGATGGAGTCCCGCGGACCAGTGGCGGAAAAGCCAATGGCGCCGCGACCATGGTGCATTCACCTCTTCCCCATCCGGTCCCGCGGACGCTGGCTCGTCGTGACATTGCAGGCGACGCCATCTCCATAGCATCGTCTGACCCGCGGACCCACTGTGACCAGCGCCAAGTTCTTCGGGAACGAGCCCGTGAAGACGCTCGAACCACTATCGAGCGCCGGCGCGGAGCGCGCCACCAGTCAGATAGGCGAGCAGGGCCTGCTGTGAACCACCCGGCCCCGGAGAGCCCTGGAGGCCTACCTTACGAGATAGGCTGTCTGGCTTTTACCCGTGAGCTGCGGCAGTTCCAGTGGCCCACTCACCGCACCTTCAAACCTGACGTTGGCGAAAAGTACAGCGGCAAGACTCACCCTTCTGAGTTCCTCAGCATCTACACCATCGCGATGCAAGCCGCCGGAGCCCGCGACGATAAGGTGCTTGCGAATTACTTTCCATTGGCTCTTAAACCCAACACCATGTCGTGGTTGATGCACTTGCCGGTAGACTCTATTTCCTCCTGGTCGGATTTGTGCCATGAGTTTGTGGGCGCCTTTACTGGGGGTCACCAAGCCCATGGCCAAGCAAGCGACCTGCATGTCATTCCCCAGAAGGGAGGCGACAGTCTGCGCAAGTATATACAGAGGTTCAGCCGGGTGCAGTACAATATCCCTGATGTTCACCCTGCCGCCATCATCAACACGTTCCATCAGAACGTGCGTAACCGCAAGATGCGCGAAGAACTGGCAATGAACAAGGTGAGAGATGTGGCAGAACTCTATGTTCTTGCTGACAAATGTGCCCGAGCTGAAGAGGGAAGGAAGTACCCCGGTGAAGATGCCGGCGTGGAAACCGACTCCTCAGATGAGGATACTGCAGCCCCGGCGAAGAAAGGCCGGTGCCACAACAGGAAGCGCAAAGGTAAAGCTGTGCTTGCCGTCGAGGGATCTGGCGACTCCGGCTCCGCCAAGAAAACCAAGAAAGATGACCCCGGCAAGGAAATTGCCAGATGTGTCGCCTGCCGGGCCTTGGCGGCTGCCGAGAAGCCAGGAAACTCCGACAAGCAATACTGCAAGATCCATCGCACCAAAGGCCATGATCTCCAGAACTGCCGACAGGTTGAGCTCCTTGCTGAGAAGCAGAGGGCTGAATATGAGAGGCGGGACAAGGAGAAAGGCCAGGACGGTGCTGAGGGGTCCAGCAAGAAGCGTGACGGCCAGGCGGGCCATCGCGGCAAAGATAAACAGCGGGAGAGGCCCGCCCGGGGCCATGACAAAAAGCTAGAAGACGATGATCACGAAGAGGACGATGAGTCTGGTGACCAAGGATTTCAGAAAGCTACAGAGGCCATGTGCGTCGATGGCGGCGCCTCGCTGCATACCTCTCACCGCCAGCTTAAACAGTGGGCATGTGAGATTATAGCGGCGGAACCGTCGTTTGATGCCCAAAGGCCGCTGAAGTGGTCCAGCACACCTATCATTTTTGACACTGAGGATCACCCTGATCGCACTACTGCAGTCGGGTGCTTGCCGTTGTTGGTTTCACCAACAATACGCAACCTCAAGGTGACAAAGATGCTAGTCGATGGCGGGGCCGGTCTGAACTTAATCTCGCCTGCCGTGATCAAGAAATTGCAGATTCCTGACGGAGACCTCGAAGAGACGGGCACGTTTCAGGGAGTCAACCCGGGAAGAAGTCAACCAAAGGGGAAGGTCACGCTGCCCGTGACCTTTGGAAATGATCTGAACTACAGGACAGAAAGGATCGTGTTCGATGTTGCCAAGATCCCCTTGCCCTACAACGGGATCCTTGGCCGCCCAGCGCTGGCCAAGTTCATGGCGGCGTCACATTACGCCTACAACACCCTGAAGATGCCAGGACCTGTGACGATCATCACCATCCCCTCCGACAAGAAGGACGCGCTAATTTGCGCTGACCAACTCTACCAACAAGCAGTTGCAGCAGCCGCCACTGCTAAGGCGCTTGCTCCTGCCACTGGAGCCCCGGGAAGGCAAAAGAAGAAGACCGGTGAGACCTCAGGCACCCACTCCGGCAAGCGCACCTGTTCGGAGTGTGGCGCTCCCGTCGAGGACGTGCCAGAGAGCTCCGCCGACAAAAACAAGAAGTCCAGGGCCACACCGCCGGGAACCAAGAAGGTTTCTGTCAAGGAGGACGGCACGGGAGGAGCTTTTACCATAAGCTCCACCCTTGACGACAAATAGGAAGACGCGCTCGTCACCTTCCTGCGGGCGAATGTCGATGTGTTTGCCTGGCAAGCATCCGACATTCGCGGCGTTCCCAGGAAGGTGATTGAGCACCACCTTGCTGTCTGTCCTCATGCGCGGCCCGTCAGGCAGAAGGTCAGAAAGCAAGCTTTGGAACGACAAGAGTTCATCACAGAGGAGATCCAGAAACTGGAAGCAGCGGGTTTGGTAAGAGGAGTGCTCCATACAACGTGGTTGGCCAATCCGGTGGTAGTGCGCAAGGCAAATGGGAAGTGGAGGCTGTGTATTGATTACACAGATATTAATAAGGCTTGTCCCAAAGACCCCTTCCCGTTGCCGCGCATCGACCAGATTGTTGACTCCACAGCTGGGTGTGATCTGTTGTCATTCCTCGATGCCTACTCCGGCTACCACCAGATCTTCATGACAAGGAAAGATGAAGAGAAAACGGCATTCATCACCCCATGTGGTACGTATTGCTTTATACGGATGCCTTTCGGGTTGAAAGTGCTGGTTCAACATTTGCAAGGGCGGTCCAGATTGGTTTTGAACCCCAGCTCCATAGAAATATGGAAGCCTATATGGATGATATAGTGGTCAAAACCAAGAACACGGCAACCCTCATATCAGATTTACAAGAAACATTTGCAAACCTACGCAAGATCAATCTCAAGCTGAACCCTGAGAAGTGCGTCTTCGGCGTCCCGTCTGGCAAGCTTCTCGGGTTCTTCGTGTCACAGCGTGGGATAGAGGCCAATCCGGACAAGATCAAAGCTATAGAGCGGATTGAAGCGCCCAAGCGTGTCAAGGATGTGCGCCGGCTAGCTGGTTGCGTTGCCGCCATGAGCAGGTTCATTTCCAAGTCCGCCGAGTGCGCCCTTCCCTTTTTCAAGATTTTGAAAAAGGCGGGCCCGATGGAGTGGACACCAGAAGCCGAAGCAGCATTGCAAGATTTGAAGAGGTGCCTCTCCTCCGCGCCAATACTAGTTGCGCCTAGGCCACAGGAACCGTTGCTGCTGTACCTGGCGGCAACGAACCAGGTGGTCAGCGCCGCACTAGTGGCACAGAGAGAAATTGATGATGAGGTAATAGCAGCGATGGAGCCCGATGCCACCGATGCCGAGACGACGCAGCCGGTTGGAGTGCCGCCAAGGAAGAAGATGATGCAGCACCCGGTCTACTTTGTTAGCTCCCTTCTGCAGGGGGCTAGATCAAGGTACTCCGGTGTGCAGAAACTGCTCTTCGGCCTTCTTATGGCCTCGAGGAAGCTGCGTCACTACTTCCAGGCGCACGAAATCACTGTCGTCACTCGCCTCCCTCTGCAACGGATATTGTGCAATCCAGACGCAACGGGAAGGATCGTAGAGTGGGCACTAGAACTGTCCAGCTTTGGCCTCAAGTTTGAGAGTACCTCGACGATTCAGAGCCGAGTCCTGGCGGAGTTCATTGCAGAATGGACCGCGACGCCTGACGAAGAAGCCCAAGAGACTGCTCTCCCCGGCAAGGAGGCAAGTTGCGACTGGATCATGTACTTTGATGGAGCTTTCTCCTTACAGGGCGTCGGGGCTGGCGTACTGCTTGTCGCGCCCACCGGAGAGCACCTCAAGTACATGATCTAGATGCACTTCCCCAGGGAGGTGTCAACAAACAATACGGCTGAGTACGAAGGGCTGCTTGTCGGTCTTAGGATCGTGGTGGACCTCAGAATCAAGAAACGTGTCGTCAGAGGCGACTCACAACTTGTCGTCAAGCAAGTCAACAAGGATTACCAGAGCCCATTGATGAAGGCCTACGTCAATGAAGTGAGAAAGCTGGAAGAGCGTTTTGATGGTATACAGGCAGAATACGTTCCCCGAGCGGAGAATGATATCGCTGATTACCTGTCAAAACGCGGTGCTCTCAAGCTACCTTTGGAACCAGGTACCTTTGTGCTTCAGCTAACTCAGCCATCCGTTGATCCATCAACAGAGCAAAACAAGAGGAGGAAATCAGGGCCCGGAAAGTACTTTCCCGCCGAGCTCCCCGGAGCCGCCGGCAAGGATGTTGCCGGAGATACTAAGCCCGCCACGGGACGGCTAGCTCCGGCGGAGCATCAAGCTCTTGCCGTCGAGACAGCCGCTCCTGTAGTGGAGGAAACGCCTTTAGTCCTCGCCGTCGAGCCCCAGGCTCCAGCATGGGCACAGCATACCACCCGATTCCTCCAAACAGGGGAACTTCCTAAGGAGCAGGAAGAAGCGGAAAAAGTAGCCCGTCGCTCTACTATGTACCAGTTCGTCGATGACGTCCTGTACAGAAAGAGGCCGAACGGCGTGAAATTGAAGTGTATCCCTCGAGAGGAAGGACTGGGGCTGTTGGCGGAGATACATGGAGGCATATGTGGATCCCACATCGGGTCAAGGGCCCTTGCCGGCAAAGCGTTTCGGCAAGGCTTCTTCTGGCCCACCGCCCTTCAGGATGCGACGACACTAGTCACCAGGTGTGAAGCGTGTCAATTCCATTCAAAGAAGCTTCATCAGCCCGCTCAAGCCCTTCAAACCATTCCTCTCTCCTGGCCCTTCTCGGTCTGGGGGCTCGACATACTGGGCCCTTTCCCCCGCGCTACCGGGGGCTTTGAGTACTTGTACGTCGCAATCGACAAGTTCACAAAGTGGCTTGGGGTGGAAGCAGTGAGGAAGGTCACAGCTCAGTCAGCCGTCAAATTCTTCAAGGGACTAGTGTGCCATTTTGGTGTACCCAACAGGGTCATCACCGACAACGGTACACAGTTCACAAGCCGCACCTTCATGCAATATACCCAAGACCTCGGCAGCAAAGTCTGTTTCGCTTCCGTTGGTCACCCACGAAGCAATGGTCAAGCTGAGAGGGCAAATGCTGAAGTGCTGCGAGGCTTAAGGACAAAGACCTTTGACAGGCTGCGCAAGAGTGGAAGGCGCTGGATTGATGAATTGCCGGCAGTTCTTTGGTCAATCAGAACAACACCAAATCGAGCCACCGGCCAGACACCCTTTGCCCTGGTATATGGGGTAGAAGCAGTTCTCCCCACGGAACTCATATACGGGTCACCTCGAGTACTCGCTTATAACGAGCTTGAGCAAGAGCAATTGCGGCAATATGACGCAACGCTCCTTGAGGAAGATCGTCTTTGGGCAGCTGTGAGAGCAGCGCGCTACCAGCAAGCCTTGTGCCACTACCATAGCCGCAAGGTTCATGCCCGAAGCTTTGAGGAAGGCGACCTTGTTCTTCGGCGTGTTCAATCGGCCAAGAATTCCAACAAGTTGACACCGAAGTGGGAAGGCCCTTATCGGGTAATATGAGTCACCAGGCCCGGCGCAGTCCGCCTGGAGACCGAAGATGTTGTTCCGGTGAGTAACTCCTGGAACATTGAGCATCTTCGCAAGTTTTACCCGTGAGGCGCGGCTTTCCGGGCCCCCCGGCAAGCCACCTTTTGTACGAGCCTTGCCGATGACGCATGTAACCCTTTGTACAAAGCCAGGCGCATACCCTGAGCATAAGTAAATGAAGCGCTGGCGCCCTAAGTTATAGCATGCATGCTAGGTCAAGTCTCGTCCTTGCTTAGGGTTGATAGTGCTTAGCGGCGACTAACTCCTAGCTTAGAGGTCGAGTATGCGTCTCTTTGTCTTTTTTTGTCTTCTTTGGTTCACAGGACACACGGATATCCGTGTTGAACCACTTGGGAAAAAAAGAGGAACAGACCAGCATCTAGCCCCCCGGCAAGCCAGTATTGCCGGGGGCTGCAAGAGCAAAGATTCACCCACTGCGAACCAGGGTTGCCGGGGACTACAGCTTCAGATAAGTTCTTCATCTCTTATCATGCATTCCATTATGGACTGAGGTATGTGAAACCTCGTTTTCCCCTAAGCTACCGTGCTCCCATAACTCTAGGCCCTAGGGCTCGTTCCTGGGGCCAAGTTTGGTCGTAGTCGCGGCAACGAAAGTATGAAACAAGGAGCCTGAACCCGCCTCATCCCTGCCTCCGCCAAAGGCGTGAGGAAGGTCAAGCGAGGTGGGGATACGGCAAGGGCTGTTGCCAGGCAAGGAAATGTTTATCTTGAAGATATCAAGGATTTACTCCTTGTCGTGGGTTCCACCCGCAAAAAAATGACCCGGCAAGCATCCCTTTTTCATTAAAAACATTCCACTCAGGTACAGTCCATAGGGAATGAAAAACATGAATGATGGGATTACAAGTTTTAAATTCAACAAAGGCCCGAAGGCTTACAAACTAAAAAGAGATGAGGTGCCCGTAATCCCTTCCTTGTCCCTCTCCTTAGGAGGCAGGTCACGGAGGCGAAAGGGACAGAAGGAGCGCCTAGGCGAGCTACGGGTGGCAGAAGACACCAAGAGAACATCTTGGTGGCCGTCCAAAGGCTGGATGGTGATGGCAGCGCCGGAAGCAGAGCTCGAAGACGAGGCGGCAGGACGTCAGCACGCGTCGAAGGCGTCGGTGCCCGCGTACTCCGACTTGACGGCCTTGCCGCCCGCCCTCTTCCTCTTCCGCAGCCTCCCAATGCCAGCCGCCCAAGGAGACGACCCCGAGAAGTTCAGGGAGCCGGCGACGCGGATGATGGGGTCGCCGGTGCCGCACGGAGCAGCAGCCGACACCTAATCGGACCCGTCATCCTGCCGCCTACTACCCTCGTCGTCGCTATCGCTGTCCTCCTCGTCACTCCCGCCCGAGGAGGAGTCTTCACTATCAGAAGAGCTCTCCACACAGCACCTTGCACGGGTCCCAAAGCACCCGAAGACCTTGACGGAGAGAAGGCCACCCTCCATCAGCTTAAAATGGAGAGTGAGCCCCTCCGTCAAGCGGTGGATGTGACCAAACGTCTTCCATCCCCGACAAAGATACATCACGTGAGGGGCGGGGAAATCAACGCGGACCCGCATGCCACTCATCCCGCAGCCCCTCATGTGCAGCCGCAACGTCTCCGGCGGATCCAGCTCCATCTCCCGCGCAAATGGAGTCGGGCGACGAAGGCGACGGCGCGGCAGCCGGCGCAGCCTGACGAAGAACTCACAAGGGTCATCCCCAACATGGCCCTCCATTGGGGGAGGAGCTGCTGGCGGAGGCGAGGCCGGCGCGCCGCCCCGTCCTCCTCTTCCCCGAGCGCCCCGGCCTCGCCCCTCCCCCTTCCTTTCATGGCTGGCTCTGCCACCGCAGGCGCAGGAGAAGGAGGGACGCGCTGTCGAGCGGCGACCCTCGCCGCCACTGTTGAAGGACCGGGGTTCCCTCTCTCCATGATGGATGGAAGGGAGGAGCAGAAGCTGAAGGAAGAAGAAGATGAAAGAATGCGGGACGCCATCCCCCTCCCGCCCTTTATAAAGGATCAGGGTTGGGGCTTGGCTGCCCCGCTCGGCCAATCAAGACATGGGAGGCGCAGGGAGCCAGGGCCGACCCACTGCCCCAACCAGCGACGGCCCGGTTTCCTGCCTCCACCGTTTGCCACCCCAAGCGCATGGGAGACACGTGGCGGACGTGCAGAACCGAGGGGACGGGTGAGGCGACCTCTCCCCACCCCATGATTGTGGGGAGTGGACGCCTCGAGGACCGCACCTTGGTCCCATTCAGTAAATGGGCCGCGCCTCCACGCCTCCCTCCGTTTATGGGGAAGGCGCAAACAGCCCCCTTTACTACGACATGACGCATGCCTGCGGGAACCAACCCCACGCATGCCGCCCATGTCACACGCGCCTCCCCACGCCGCGCCACGCGCGGGAGTTGTGGGAAGCGCAGCGCGCGAAGAACCTTACCACGGTAAAAACCGCCCCGCCTGCCCGCGCACTGTTTTTTGGGTCTAGCCCAACAACGCGTTGCGCTTATGTGTGGCCCAGGCCCGGGGGCTCCTGTCGGTATACAAAAAGAGGGTACACTTTTTGTACCCCTATAACCGTGCACGGGCAGTCTGAGCCACGGGCACCACCACACCAAGCAAGGCAAGGGAGGTGAGCCAGGGTAAGACCGAAGCTCAAGAGAACTAGAACGACGCCAAGGCCAAGACCACGAAGAGCAAAGGGGACGAAGCGGACTCCCCCGGCAAGATCCTTGCCGGGAGACAATTCTAGCAGCCCCGGCAAGACCCTTGCCGCGGCGACTCATCCCGCGCCTACGGAGCGAGTCACCCTTGAGTCCAGTGCCCCCAAAGGGCAAGGATTCGGGAGACATCCCTGTGGCGGCATGCAGATCTTCGTGAAGACATTCAAGATCAGATACGCACTAAGGAGACGACAACCCTTGGCAGGATCCCAGCCGAGGAAGACCACAAGGCCCCCGGCAAGCACATTGCCGGGGATGACAGCAGGTGCCTCGGCAAGACCCTTGCCGGGGCCCCGGCAAGGCCCTTGCCGAGGAAACCCGCAGGGCCACCATCAGGCCCACGCTAACTAAACCTCCACCACCGCATGCATGCAGCTGCCGACCCAACCAGCTGGGCAGGCACCTGCGTGGCGGCATGCAGATCTTCGTGAAGACCCACCACTATGCCACCTCAGCTGCCTGCCTACCTACGTGGCATCTCAAGCATCGCTGGCCAGGGCGCGTGTCGACACAAGAAGGAGCGGCGACGGACGAGACAGGTCTCTCCCCCATCCCCGATAAAGCAAGGACACCTAAGCAAGACGCATTAAATGCGCCTTGTCATGTAATGCAAGGGATAACCTCGCATCACTGTACCCTTTCCACCTCCTGTGTGCCACTGTGGCAACCCCTTTTCCTATAAAAGGAGGCCCGAGGCGACCAGGAGAAGGATTCGGCTCTTTGGAGCTCCTCACGCCCCATAGCTAGCTCAAGAACACAGATATACAATCCACCAAAGCAGGAGTAGGGTTTTACGCATCCTCGCGGCCCGAACCTGGATAAATGAACTGTGTGCTACCTGTTAGATCCGCTCTTCCCACGACCCGCGCCCCGCTAACCGTAGTAGGGATTCTTGTGATCCCATACGTGTCGTTCCCACCGACACATGCCCGGCCTCGGAAGATCAACACGTCGCAGCCCTACCTAGGCACAACAGAGAGGTTAGCACGCCGGTCTAAATCCTATGGCACAGGGGTCTGGGCCCATCGCCCATTGCCCACCTGCATGTTGCGATCATGGCCAGAAACAGACCTAGCCTCCCTAATACAAGAGCAGGCGTTCCAGTCCAATCCGGCGCGCGCCGCTCAGTCGCTGACGTCAAGAAGGCTTCAGCTGATACTACGACGTCGAGTGCCCATAACTGTTTCCGCATAGTTGGTCAGTGCGTACAGGCCAGTGGCCAGACTCAGATCAAATACCAAGATCTTGGTAAGCATGTTAATTGAAGTATCTGCAAACACCGACCAGGGCCAGGCCCACCTCTCACCTAGGTGGTCTCCACCTGCCCTGTCGCTCCGCCACAAAGTAACAGTCGGGGGCTGTCGGGAACCCAGGCCCACCACTACCTAGATGGAACCACCTGCACCTTCAGCCCCCATATCCGAATCACTTGCGGGTACTCAACGAGCCGACCCGACTTTAGTCACAACATGTATCATGTGTAATATGTATAGTATATATACCTGTGATCACCTCCCAAGTGATCACGACCCAATAGTATAGAGTGGCAGGTGGACAAGAATGAAGGGCCACTGATGGAAAACTAGCATCCTATACTAAGCATTTAGGATTGCGGGTAAGGGTAACAACTATAGCAACAATGACAGGCTATGCATCAGAATAGGATTAACCGAAAGTAGTAACATGCTACACTACTCTAATGCAAGTAGTAGAGAGAAGAATAGGCGATATCGGGTTGATCGAGGGGGGGCTTGCCTGGTTGCTCTCGCAGGAAGGAGGGATCGTCGTCGATGTAGTCAATCACTGGGGTATCGGCGGCAGTCTTGAGGTCTACCAGAAAGAAGTAACGGAAGGGGAACACAAATAAATAATAGAGCAAACAAAGCAACACAAAGCATAGCATGGTAACACGCGGTGTTAGGGGTGACCTAACGTAGGGATAGGTGATACCGACGAAGGGGAAAACATCCGGGAAAGTATTCCCGATGTTTGACGTTTTTAGGCAGATGAAACGGAGGTGGATTGTTGCATGTTCGCTATGCTAGGGACGTGCGGCGGATGAACGGATTGAGTATTTGGATTCGTCTCGTCATTCTGAGCAACTTTCATGTACAAAGTAATTTCATCCGAGCTACGGATTATTTTCTATGATTTTCTAAAGATTTTAAACATTTTCTGGGAGTAACAGAATTAATTTAAATCAAAATATGTATACTGCATCAGCATGACGTTAGTATGATGTCAGCGGTCAACATTGACCATTGACTGGGTCCACTGACGCGTGGGGCCCATTCGACATTGACTGTTATCCTAATTAACAGTAGTTAGTTTCATTAGCAGGTTAATTAGGTTTAATTAGTTAACTAACAGAATTAATTAGGTTAATTAATCATTTAGCTAATTAATTATTATTTGATAATTTATTTCTAAATCCCTTTTTTATAAAACAGGAGCGTGGGGCCCATAGGGCACTAGATCGGGCGCGCTGGTTCGGGCGGAACCGGGTGACGCGTGCCAGCCCGTCAGGGCGCTTGCCCAGGCCAACAGCAGGGCGCCGACGGCCAAGGGCGGCGCTAGGCAAGGCCGCGGCCGGTACGGGGAGCAGGGCAGGCGCGGCGGTTGCCGACGTCGGGCGCGAGTGGAGGTGGTCAGGGCAGCGGTGGCCAGCGCAGGGGCTGGCACGGGTGCGGGGTTGGGCAGGAGCAGCGGCAAAAGCAAACGGCGGCGGCGACAGGCGAGAGCGCCGGGAGAGCGCACGGGGGAAGCAGCGGGGCAAAGGTGGGTGCGGGTAGCAACGGGGCACAGATGCAGCAAGCAGTTGCGGGCAGGGCAGCGGCGGCCGCCGACGGCAGCCGGTGTGAGCGGCCACGGGCTGGACTCGGCGGCCAGCAATGGGGAGCGCGGCCGCATGTTGGACGCGACGGGGTAGCGCCATGAGCGAGCGGGCGCACGCGGATGTGAGCATGCGTGCGCACTGCTAGGGCGGACGAGCGTGCGACGGCAGTACGGCGCGCGGATGTAGAACTCCGGCACAGCCATGGCGATGGAGCTCGCGGGGATAGCGACTACAAGCACGTATCAACGCAGGGGAGAGGGGGATTTGGGGTAGGAGCTCACAGAGAGCTCGTGGGCACGGTCGAGGAAGCTCGGGGTGGTCGAGGCGGCGCCGGAGGTTGCGCGAGCGGCGAGTTAGTGGTGGCGGCCGAGGCGGAGGGGGGGGGGGGGGGGGGGGGGGGGGGGGGGGGGGGGGGGGGGGGGGTTCGGTGCGGGCGTCGTCGAGTTGGCCCCCCGGTTCCAATCCGGCGACGTAGAAGACGAAGGCGACGCTGGTGCGCCTCCTGGACTTCCGATGACAGCACGGGGAGGCCGGTGGCCACGCCGGCGACGGCGACAGGACGATGGTGGCGTTCGTGCGAGCATACGAGGGAGAGGGGAACGAGCAAGGGGAGGGAAAATATCTCGGGTGCTGACGAGGAGATGGGGAACTCGTTCTTATCCCCACGGCGGCGGGGGCCGGCTTGGTGGGCCGCCACCCAGGGGAAACAGTGGGGGTGCTTTTATGTTTTTAATTGCCTTTCTTTTTATTTATTCTTTTCTTTACTGTTTTTAATTCCTTTTTATTTTTGTTTTAGCAAAGTACCAAAATGGCACCTAATTTATGTTACCAAATATGTCACTTCCACATTAACTTGTTACCCAAACTAAATTAGTTTCTTAATTAATTAATATTTAAAAGTAACTAAATAATAGTTTTCATTACTATTTTATTCATCTAATAGTATTTAAATATTTTATAAAGCTGTGGTTTCTCCACCATAATTACTTACGCAATATTTGGTTCACTCCGAACATTTGAGTTTTAATATTTGAAGACTTTTACTGTTTGCTTGATTTTGAATTTGAATTTGAATCGGTTTCGAACTAACGTGAGATAAGCAACAGTAATCGAAGTGATGTGGCATCATTAGCAGGGGGGTGTTGTAGCTTAATTATCTAGGCGTCACAGGTAGATACGTTGGAGACGTATTAGTAGCTGCCTCTATGGTCATGGACGAGTTGGTATAAGTCACACTATTTGGTTCTTGTCGAACTTGGAGGTTTAAATCAAAATAAAAGAGCAAGGGATTAAATCTAGAAAAATATTGTTGAGTAGATGAAACAATGATGATTTTTGATGTTGAGAAGTGTATATGTTGCACTGAGATGATATTTGGACCATCGGTGATGTATGTTGAGAAATACAGGTGTGAGCCATGGAAGCCTATGTCAAAGTTGACCTCGAAGACCATGAGAATATTGTCACGATCTTGTAATGATCACAAGAAAAACTTCAAGCATTATTCATTTATATTTGTATGCTTTATCTTCATTATTTTTGCTAGATAATGTTTGCCATGCCATGATAGCTAGAATTGCTAGGGCGTCATATGCCATGTACTGCTTCGCTTAATGATATATGTTATTTGATTCTCGTTAGTACTTTTTGAAGTATTGTCTCACTCATTGTTTTTGCCAGATCCAACTGAGGTGCCGTCTTTGTTGGGGAACGCAGTAATTTCAAAAAAATTCATACGCACACGCAAGATCATGATGATGCATAGCAACGAGAGGGGAGAGTATTATCCATGTACCCTCGTAGACCGTAAGCGGAAGCGTTATGACAATGCGGTTGATGTAGTCGTACGTCTTCACGATCGACCGATCCAAGTACCAAAGATACGGCACCTCCGCGATCTGCACATGTTCGGCTTGGTGATGTCCCACGAACCCATGATCCAGTAGAGTGTCGGGGAAGAGCTTCGTCAACACGACGGCGTGATGACGGTGATGATGAAGCTACCGGCGCAGGGCTTCGCCTAAGCACTACGACGATATGACCGAGGTGGATTATGGTGGAGGGGGGCACCGCACACGGCTAAAAGACCAATGATCAACTTGTGTGTCTATGGGGTGCCCCCTCCCCCGTATATAAAGGAGTGGAGGAGGGGGAGGGGGCGGCCTCCTAGGCGCACCCAACGGGAGTCCTACTACCACCGGGAGTAGGATTCCCCCTTCCCTAGTTGGATTACGAGAGAAGGAAGGGGGAGGAAGGAGGAAGGAAAGGGGGGCCGGCCCCCCTTCCAATTCGGATTGGGATTGGGGGGCGCCCCCTCCTTTTCTCCCTTCTCCTCTCTCCCACTATGGCCCAATAAGGCCCATATACCTCCCGAGGGGTTCCGGTAACCTCCCGGTACATCGGTAAATGCCCGATCTCACCTGGAACCATTCCGATGTCCAAATATAGTCGTCCAATATATCGATATTTATGTCTCGACCACTTTGAGACTCCTCGTCATGTTCGTGATCATATCCGGGACTCCGAACTACCTTCGGTACATCAAAACACATAAACTCATAATACCGATCATCACCGAACTTTAAGCGTGCGGACCCTACGGGTTCGAGAACTATGTAGACATGACCGAGACACGTCTCCAATCAATAACCAATAGCGGAACCTGGATGCTCATAGTGGTTCCTACATATTCTACGAAGATCTTTATCGGTCAAACCGCATAACGATATACATTGTTCCCTTTGTCATCGGTATGTTGCTTGCCCGAGATTTGATCATCGGTATCTCAATACCTAGTTCAATCTCGTTACTGGCAAGTCTCTTTACTTGTTCCGTAATGCTACATCCTGTAACTAACTCATTAGCAACATTACTTGCAAGGCTTATAGTGATGTACATTACCAAGAGGGCCCAGAGATACCTCTCCAATAATCGGAGTGACAAATCCTAATCTCGATCTATGCCAACTCAACAAACACCATCAGAGACACCTGTAGAGCACCTTTATAATCACCCAGTTATGTTGTGATGTTTGGTAGCACACAAAGTGTTCCTCCGGTATTCGGGAGTTGCATGATCTCATAGTCATAGGAACATGTATAAGTTATGGAGAAAGCAATAGCAACAAACTAAACGATCATCGTGCAAAGCTAACGGATGGGTCAAGTCAATCACATCATTCTCTAATAATGTGATCCCGTTAATCAAATGACAACTCATGTCTATGGTTAGGAAACATAACCATCATTGATTCAATAAGCTAGTCAAGTAGAGGCAAACTAGTGACACTCTATTTGTCTATGTATTCACACATGTACTAAGTCCGGTTAATACAATTCTAGCATGACTAATAAACATTTATCATGATATAAGGAAATATAAATAACAAATTATTATTGCCTCTAGGGCATATTTCCTTCAGTCTCCCACTTGCACTAGAGTCAATAATCTAGATTACATTGTAAAGATTCTAACTCCCATGGAGTCTTGGTGCTGATCATGTTTTGCTCGTGAGAGAGGCTTAGTCAACAGGTTTGCAACATTCAGATCCGTATGTATCTTGCAAATCTCTATGTCTCCCTCCTTGACTTGATCGCGGATGGAATTGAAGCGTCTCTTGATGTGCTTGGTTCTCTTGTGAAATCTGGATTCCTTTGCCAAGGCAATTGCACCAGCATTGTCATAAAAGATTTTCATTGGACCCGATGCACTAGGTATGACACCTAGATCGGATATGAACTCCTTCATCTAGTCTCCTTCATTTGCTGCTTCCGAAGCAGCTATGTATTCCGCTTCATACGTAGATCCCGCCACGACGCTCTGCTTGGAACTGCACGAACTGACAGCTCCACCATTTAATAAAAACGTGTATCCGGTTTGTGACTTAGAGTCATCCGGATCAGTGTCAAAGCTTGCATCGACGTAACCGTTTACGACAAGCTCTTTGTCACCCCATATACGAGAAACATATCCTTAGTCCTTTTCAGGTATTTCAGGATGTTCTTGACCGTTGTCCAGTGATCCACTCCTAGATTACTTTGGTACCTCCCTGCTAAACTGATAGCAAGGCACACATCAGGTCTGGTACACAACATTGCATACATGATAGAGCCTATGGCTGAAGCATAGGGAACACCTTTCATTTTATCTCTATCTTCTGCAGTGGTCGGGCATTGAGTCTGACTCAACTTCATACCTTGTAACACAGGCAAGAACCCTTTCTTTGCCTGATCCATTTTGAACTTCTTCAAAACTTTATCAAGGTATGTGCTTTGTGAAAGTCCAATTAAGCGTCTCGATCTATCTCTATAGATCTTGATGCCCAATATATAAGCAGCTTCACCGAGGTCTTTCATTGAAAAATTCTTATTCAAGTATCCTTTTATGCTATTCAGAAATTCAGTGTCATTTCCGATCAACAATATGTCATCCACATATAATATCAGAAATGCTACAAAGCTCCCACTCACTTTCTTGTAAATACGGGCTTCTCCAAAAGTCTGTATAAAACCATATGCTTTTATCACACTATCAAAGCGTATATTCCAACTCCGAGAGGCTTGCACCAGTCCATAAATGGATCGCTAGAGCTTGCACACTTTGTTAGCACCTTTTGGATCGACAAAACCTTCTAGTTGCATCATATACAACTCTTCTTTAAGATATCCATTAAGGAATGCAGTTTTGACATCCATTTGCCAAATTTCATAATCATAAAATGCGGCAATTGCTAACATGATTCGGGCGGACTTAAGCATCGCTACGGGTGAGAAGGTCTCATTGTAGTCAACTCCTTGAACTTGTCGAAAAACCTTTAGCAACAAGTCGAGCTTTGTAGACAGTAACATTACCGTCAGCGTCAGTCTTCTTCTTGAAGATCCATTTATTCTCTATGGCATGCCGATCATCGGGCAAGTCAACCAAAGCCCATACTTTGTTCTCATACATGGATCCCAGCTCAGATTTCATGGCCTCAAGCCATTTTGCGGAATCTGGGCTCATCATCGCTTCCTCATAGTTCGTAGGTTTGTCATGGTCAAGTAACATGACTTCCAGAATAGGATTACCGTACCACTCCGGTGCGGATCTTACTCTGGTTGACCTAGGAGGTTCGGTAGTAACTTGATCAGAAGTTTCATGATCATTATCATTAGCTTCCTCACTTACTGGTGTAGGAATCACTGGAACTGATTTGAGTGATGAACTACTTTCCAATAAGGGAGAAGGTACAATTACCTCGTCAAGTTCTACTTTCCTCCCACTCACTTCTTTCGAGAGAAACTCCTTCTCTAGAAAGGATCCATTCTTAGCAACGAATATCTTGCCTTCGGTTCTGTGATAGAAGGTGTACCCAACAGTCTCCTTTGGTATCCTATGAAGACACATTTCTCTGATTTGGGTTCGAGCTTATCAGGTTGAAGCTTTTTCACATAAGCATCGCAGCCCCAAACTTTAAGAAACGACAACTTGGGTTTCTTGCCAAACCATTTCATAAGGTGTCGTCTCAATGGATTTAGATGGTGCCCGATTTAACGTCAAAGCAGTCGTCTCTAAAGCATAACCCCAAAACAATAGCGGTAAATCAGTGAGAGACATCATAGATCGCACCATATCTAATAAAGTGCGGTTACGACGTTCAGACACACCATTACGTTGTAGTGTTCCAGGTGGCGTGAGTTGCGAAACTATTCCGCATTGTGTCAAATGAAGTCCAAACTCATAACTCAAATATTCACCTCCACGATCAGATCGTAGAAAGTTGATTTTCTTGTTACGATGATTTTCCACTTCACTTTGAAATTCTTTGAACTTTTCAAATGTTTCAGACTTATGTTTCATTAAGTAGATATACCCATATCTTCTCAAATCATCTGTGAAGATGAGAGAATAATGATATTCACCGTGAGCTTCAATGTTCATTGGACCACATACAACAGTATGTATGATTTCCAATAACTCTGTTGCTCGCTCCATTGTTCCGAAGAACAGAGTTTTAGGCATCTTGCCCATGAGACATGGTTCGTAAGTACCAAGTGATTCATAATCAAGTGATTACAGAAGTCAATCAAAATGGAGTTTCTTCATGCGCTTTACACCAATATGACCTGAACGGCAGTGCCACAAATAAGTTGCACTATCATTATCAGCTCTACATCTTTTGGCTTCAATACTATGAACATGTGTATCATTACTATCAAGATTTAGTAAAAAAAGACCACTCATCAAGGGTGCATGACCATAAAAGATATTACTCATATAAATAGAACAACCATTATTCTCTGATTTAAATGAATAACTGTCTCGCATCGAACAAGATCCAGATATAATGTTCATGCTCAACGCTGGCACCAAATAACAATTATTTAGGTCTAAAACTAACCCTGAAGGTAGATGTAAGGTAGCGTGCCGACGGCGATCACATCGACTTTGAAACCATTTCCCACGTGCATCGTCACCTCATCCTTAGCCAATCTTTGCTTAATCTGTAGCCCCTGTTTCGAGTTGCAAATGTTACCAACTGAACCAGTATCAAATACCCAGGCACTACTGCGAGCATTAGTAAGGTACACATCAATAACATGTATATCAAATATACCTTTCACTTTGCCATCCTTCTTCTCCGCCAAATACTTGGGGCAGTTCCGCATCCAGTGACCAGTTCCTTTGCAGTAGAAGCACTCAGTCTCAGGCTTAGGTCCAGACTTGGGCTTCTTCACTTGAGCAGCAACTGGCTTGCTGTTCTTCTTGAAGTTACCCTTCCTCCCTTTACCCTTTTTCTTGAAACTGGTGGTCTTGTTGACCATCAACACTTGATGCTCCTTCTTGATTTCTACCTCCGCAGCCTTTAGCATTGCCAAGATCTCAGGAATCATCTTATCCATCCCTTGCATATTATAGTTCATCACGAAGCTCTTGTAGTAGTGATTGAAGAACTCTGTCAATGACACTATCATCAGGAAGATTAACTCCCAGTTGAGTCAAGTGGTTGTTGTACCCAGACATTCTGAGTATATGTTCACTGACAGAACTATTCTCCTCCATCTTGCAGCTGTAGAATTTATTGGAGACTTCATATCTCTCAATCCGGGCATTTGCTTGAAATATTAAATTCAACTCCTGGAACATCTCATATGCTCCATGACGTTCAAAACATCGTTGAAGTCCCGCTTCTAAGCCGTAAAGCATGGCACACTGAACTATCGAGTAGTCATCAGCTTTGCTCTGCCAGGTGTTCACAACATCTGGCGTTTCTCCTGCAGTGGGTTTGTCACCTAGCGGTGCTTCCAGGACATAATTCTTCTGTGCAGCAATGAGGATAATCCTCAAGTTACGGATCCAGTCCATGTAGTTGCTACCATCATCTTTCAACTTAGCTTTCTCTAGGAATGCATTAAAATTCAACGGAACAACAACACGGGCCATCTATCTACAACAACATAGACATGCAAAATACTATCAGGTACTAAGTTCATGATAAATTAAAGTTCAATTAATCAAATTACTTAAGAACTCCCACTTAGATAGACATCTCTCTAATCATCTAAGTGATCACGTGGTCCATATCAACTAAACCATGTCCGATCATCACGTGAGATGGAGTAGTTTTCAATGGTGAACATCACTATGTTGATCATATCTACTATATGATTCACTCTCGACCTTTCGGTCTCAGAGTTTCGAGGCCATATCTGCATATGTTAGGCTCATCAAGTTTAACCCAAGTATTACGCATGTGCAAAACTGGCTTGCACCCGTTGTATGTGAACGTAGAGCTTATCACACCCGATCATCACGTGGTGTCTCGGCACGACAAACTATAGCAATGGTGCATACTCAGGGAGAACACTTTTACCTTGAAATTTAGTGAGAGATCATCTTATAATGCTACCGTCGGACTAAGCAAAATAAGATGCATAAAGGATAAAAATAACATGCAATCAATATAAGTGATATGATATGGCCATCATCATCTTGTGCCTTTGATCTCCATCTCCAAAGCACCATCATGATGACCATCGTCACCGGCTTGACACCTTGATCTCCATCGAAGCATCATTGTCGTTTCGCCAACTATTGCTTCTACGACCATCGCTACCGCTTAGTGATAAAGTAAAGCAATTACATGGTGATTGCATTTCATACAATAAAGCGACAACCATATGGCTCCTGCCAGTTGCCGATAACTGTGTTACAAAACATGATCATCTCATACAATAAAATTTAGCATCATGTCTTGACCATATCACATCACAACATGCCGTGCAAAAACAAGTTAGACGTCCTTGATGTCTACTACACAACCTTCTTCTTGTAGACGTTGTTGGGCCTCCAAGTGCAGAGGTTTGTAGGACAGTAGCAAATTTCCCTCAAGTGGATGACCTAAGGTTTATCAATCCGTGGGAGGAGTAGGATGAAGATGGTCTCTCTCAAGCAACCCTGCAAATAAATAAAAAAGAGTCTCTTGTGTCCCCAACACGCCCAATACAATGGTAAATTGTATAGTGCACTAGTTCGGCGAAGAGATGCTGATACAAGTGCAATATGGATAGTAGATAATGGTTTTTGTAATCTGAAAATATAAAAACAGCAAGGTAACTAATGATAAAAGTGAGCACAAATGGTATTGCAATGAGTTGAAACAAGGCCTAGGGTTCATACTTTCACTAGTGCAAGTTCTCTCAACAATAATAACATAATTGGATCATATAACTGTCCCTCAACATGCAACAAAGAGTCACTACAAAGTCACTAAGAACAAACGAAGAGATTATGGTAGGGTACGAAACCACCTCAAAGTTATCCTTTCTGATCGATCTATTCAAGAGTCCGTAGTAAAATAACATGAAGCTATTCTTTCCGTTCAATCTATCATAGAGTTCGTACTAGAATAACATATTAAGACACAAATCAACCAAAACCCTAGTGTCACTAGATACTCCAATGTCACCTCAAGTATCCGTGGGCATGAATATACGATATGCATCACACAATCTCAGATTCATCTATTCAACCAACACAAAGAACTTCAAAGAGTGCCCCAATGTTTCTACCGGAGAGTCAAGACGAAAACGTGTGTCAACCTCTATGCATAAGTTCACGAGGTCACGGAACTTGCAAGTTGATCACCAAAACATACATCAAGTGGATCACGTGATATCCCATTGTCACCACAGATAAGAACATGCAAGACATGCATCAAGTGTTCTCAAATCCTTAAAGACTCAATCCAATAAGATAACTTCACAGGGAAAACGCAATCCATTACAAGAGAGTAGAGGGGGAGCAACATCATACAATCCAACTATAATAGCAAAGATCGCGATACATCAAGATCGTATCACCTCAAGAACACGAGAGAGAGAGAGAGAGAGAGATCAAACACATAGCTACTGGTACATACCCTCAGCCCCGAGGGTGAACTACTCCCTCCTCGTCATGGATAGCGCCGGGATGATGAAGATGGCCACCGGAGAGGGATTCCCCCCTCCGGTAGGGTGCCGGAACGGGTCTAGATTGGTTTTCGGTGGCTACGGAGGCTTCTGGTGGCGGAACTCCCGATCTATTCTGTTCCCCGATGTTTTTAGGGTATATATATATAGGCGAAAGAAGTCGGTCAGGGGAGCCACGAGGGGCCCATGAGGGTGGGGGTGCGCCCAGGGGGTAGGCGCGCCTTCCTACCTCGTGGCCACCTTGAAGCTTCCCTGACGTCTACTCCAAGTCTCCTGGATTGCTTCCATTCCAAAAATAACTCTCCCAAAGGTTTCATTCCGTTTGGACTCCGTTTGATATTCCTTTTCTTCGAAACACTGAAATAGGCAAGAAAACATCAATTTGGGCTAGGCCTCTGGTTAATAGATTAGTCCCAAAAATAATATAAAAGTGTATAATAAAGCCCATAAACATCCAAAACAGATAATATAATAGCATGGAATAATCAAAAATTATAGATACGTTGGATACGTATCAGCATCCCCAAGCTTAATTCCTGCTCATCCTCGAGTAGGTAAATGATAAAAACAGAATTTTTGATGTGGAATTCTACCTAACATATTTATCCATGTAATTCTCTTTATTGTGGCAAGAATATTTAGATCCATAAGATTCAAGACAGAAGTTTAATATTGACATAAAAATAATAATACTTCAAGCATACTAACAAAGTAATCATGTCTTCTCAAAATAACATGGCCAAAGAAAGCTATCCCTACAAAATCATATAGTGTGGCTATGCTCTATCTTCATCACACAAAATATTTAAATCATGCACAACCCAGATGAAAAGCCAAGCAATTGTTTCATACTTTTGATGTTCTTAAACTTTTTCAACTTTCACGCAATACATGAGCGTGAGCCATGGACATAGCACTATAGGTGGAATAGAATGGTGGTTGTGGAGAAGACAAAAAGGAGAAGATAGTCTCACATCAACTAGGCATATCAACGGGCTATGGAGATGCCCATCAATAGATATCAATGTGAGTAAGTTGGGATTGCCATGCAACGGATGCACTAGAGCTATAAGTGAATGAAAGCTCAAAAAAGAAACTCAGTGGGTGTGCATCCAACTTGCTTGCTCACGAAGACCTAGGGCATTTTGAGGAAGCCCATCATTGGAATATACAAGCCAAGTTCTATAATGAAAGATTCCCACTAGTATATGAAAGTGACAACATAGGAGACTCTCTATCATGAAGATCATGGTGCTACTGTGAAGCACATGTGTGGTAAAAGGATAGTAGCATTGCCCCTTCTCTCTTTTTCTCTCACTTTTTATTTTTTTATTTGGGCCTTTTCTCTTTTTTTGGCCTCTTTTTTTTCCCTTTTCATCTGAAGTCTCATCCCGACTTGTGGGGGAATCATAGTCTCCATCATCCTTTCCTCGCTGGGACAATGCTCTAATAATGAAGATCATCACACTTTTATTTACTTACAACTCAAGAATTACAACTCGATGCTTAGAACAAAGTATGACTCTATATGAATGCCTCCAACGATGTACCGGGATGTGCAATGACTCATGAGTGACATGTATGAAATAATTATGAACGGTGGCTTTGCCACAAATACGATGTCAACTACATGATCATGCAAAGCAATATGACAATGATGGAGCGTGTCATAATAAACGGAATGGTGGAAAGTTGCATGGCAATATATCTCGGAATGGCTATGGAAATGCCATAATAGGTAGGTATGGTGGCTGTTTTGAGGAAGGTATATGGTGGGTGTATGATACCGGCGAAAGGTGCGCGGTATTAGAGAGGCTAGCAATGGTGGAAGGGTGAGAGTGCGTATAATCCATGGACTCAACATTAGTCATAAAGAACTCACATACTTATTGCAAAAATCTATTAGTTATCGAAACGAAGTACTACGCTCATGCTCCTAGGGGGATAGATTGGTAGGAAAAGACCATCGCTCGTCCCCGACCGCCACTCATAAGGAAGACAATCAATAAATAAATCATGCTCCGACTTCATCACATAACGGTTCACCATGCGTGCATGCTATGGGAATCACAAACTTTAACACAAGTATCTCTCAAATTCACGACTACTCAACTAGCATGACTCTAATATCACCATCTTCATATCTCAAAAAAATCATCAAGTATCAAACTTCTCTTAGTATTCAATGCACTTATATGAAAGTTTTTATTATGCCTAAAAGCAAACTGCCATGTTGTTCCAAAGGACCCTCGAAATAATATAAGTGAAGCATGAGATATCAATTATTTCTATAAAATAAAACCAATGTCGTGCTCTAAAAAGATATAAGTGAAGCACTAGAGCAAATGACAAACTACTACAAAAGATATAAGTGAAGATCAATGAGTGGTCGAATAATTATGCAACTATGTGAAGACTCTCTAACATTTAATAATTTCAGATCTTGGTATTTTATTCAAACAGCAAGCAAAACAAAATAAAATAAAATGACGCTCCAAGCAAAACACATATCATGTGGTGAATAAAAATATAGCTCCAAGTAAAGTTACCGATGAACGAAGACGAAAGAGGGGATGCCTTCCGGGGCATCCCCAAGCTTAGGCTCTTGGTTGTCCTTGAATATTACCTTGGGGTGCCTTGGGAATCCCCAAGCCTAGGCTCTTGCCACTCCTTATTCCATAGTCCATCCAATCTTTACCCAAAACATGAAAACTTCACAACACAAAACTTAACAGAAAACTCGTAAGCTCCGTTAGTATAAGAAAATAAATCACCACTTAGGTACTGTTGTAAACTCATTCTAAATTCATATTGGTGTAATATCTACTGTATTCCAACTCATCTATGGTTCATACCCTCCAATACTACTCATAGATTCATCTAAATAAGCAAACAACACATAGAAAACAGAATCTGTCAAAACAGAACAGTCTGTAGTAATCTGGATCAAACATATACTTATGGAACCCGAAAAATTCTAAAATAAATTGCTGGACGTGAGGAATTTATCTATTAATAATATGCAAAAATAATTAACTAAATATCACTCTCCAGTAAAAAATGGCTGCAAATCTCGTGAGCGCTAAAGTTTCTGTTTTTTACAGCATGATCGCAAAGACTTTCCCCAAGTCTTCCCAAAGGTTCTACTTGGCACAAACACTAATTAAAAGCATAAAACCACATCTAAACAGAGGCTAGATGAATTATTTATTACTAAACAGAATCAAAAAGCAAGGAACAAAAATGAAGTTGGGTTGCCTCCCAACAAGCACTATCGTTTAACGCCCCTAGCTAGGCATGATGATTTCAATGATGCTCACATAAAAGATAAGAACTGAAATATAAAGAGAGCATCATGAAGAATCTGACTAGCACATTTAAGTCTAACCCACTTCCTATTAGCATAGGAAGGCAAAACAAGCATAATTTCAAAAATTTAAGCACATAGAGAGGAAACTTGATATTATTGCAATTCCTACAAGCATATATTCCTCCCTCATAATAATTTTCGGTAGCTTCATGAATGAATTCAAAAATATAACTATCACATAAAGCATTCTTTTCATGATCTACAAGCATAGAAAATTTACTACTCTCCACATAAGCAAGATTCTTCTCAATCGGAATAGTGGGAGTATCATAAGAAACTCGAATACTATAAATTGTTTCCACATTAAAGGAGTAATGTTCAGAAAAAGGGTAATCATAATCATGACAAGTTCTATAAATATAATTGTCGGTGTCAAAACCGGTGGATCTCGGGTAGGGGGTCCCGAACTGTGCGTCTAAGGCGGATGGTAACAGGAGGCAGGGGACACGATGTTTACCCAGGTTCGGGCCCTCTTGATGGAGGTAATACCCTACGTCCTACTTGATTGTTCTTGATGATATGAGTATTACAAGAGTTGATCTACCACAAGATCCTAGAGGCTAAACTCTAGAAGCTAGCCTATGGTATGATTGTATGTTGTCCTACGGACTAAACCCTCCGGTTTATATAGACACCGGAGGGGGATAGGGTTACACAGAGTCGGTTACAAGGGAGGAGATCGGCATATCCGTATTGCCTAGCTTGCCTTCCACGCCAAGGAGAGTCCCATCTGGACACGGGACAAAGTATTCAATCTTGTATCTTCATAGTCCAACAGTCCGGCCAAAGGGTATAGTCGTCCGGAGACCCCCTAATCCAGGACTCCCTTAGTATCCCCTGAACCAGGCTTCAATGACGATGAGTCCGGTGCGTAGTTTTGTCTTCGGCATTGCAAGGCGGGTTCCTCCTCCGAATACTCCATGGAAGATTTTGAACACAAGGATAGTGTCCGGCTCTGCAAAACAAGTTCCACATACCACCGTGGAGAGAATAATATTTCCACAAATCTAATCTGCTGACACGTTTTGATAACATGACATCACACCATGGCCCAGTCATTATCCGAACCTTTTTTCTCAACCAGCACCGCACATATCGTGAGGCGGTTTTCTTGACACGTCTTGTCATAGCAGAGATCGTGTTCCCCTTATTACGGGATTCTCATCAATACGAACGTGGGTAACCCAACCGCGCCATCAATTATGGCGCTTGGGGAATAAGCGATTTTACTAGGCAAGTGGGGAGGCGCATCGCCTCTTCCGCTCTTATAAAGGGATTAGGATTCACTCTTTTCACCCATGCCTTCTTCCTCCTTGCTTACCCATTCTCGCACACTCGATCTCCAGCGCCCAAGTTCGCGTATTTCTTCTCAAACCACTCCAAGCATGTCTGGAGTAGGGGGCAAGTGGATGGTATCCTCCGTCATGGAGGAGAACATCACAAAGTTACGGGAAGCCGGATATCTGGCCGCGGACATCGCCACCGGCTGCCAGATGCAGGGCAGATCATCCCTACGCCCGAACCCCATGAGAGGGTAGTTTTTCTTACCCACTTCGTCCGCGGACTGGGATTTCCTCTCCACCGTTTGTCCGCGGGCTCATGTTCTACTACGGGCTGGATTTTCATGATCTGGCCCCCAATTTCATCCTCAACATCTCGGCGTTTATCGTCGTGTGCGAGGCCTTCCTCCGCATCAGGCCCCATTTCGGCCTATGGCTGAAGACCTTCAATGTCAAACCGAAGGTGGTGGTTGGCCAGCAAGCAGAGTGCAGAGGCACCATGGTGGGCAAAATGCCTAACGTCACCTGGCTCGAAGGCTCCTATGTGGAGACCATAAAGGGGTGGCAATCGGGATGGTTCTACATCACCGAGCTGCGCGACACCAACTGGGTGGCGGCCCCCAAATTTTGATCCGGAATCCCCACGCGGTTCACTTCCTGGAAAGAGAAGGGCCTGTCCTGGGGTTCTTCGGTAGAGCTGACCGGACTCCAGACCTACATCAGGAACATGATGAGCAAGAAAATCAAGCTCGTCAATGTGGTCCAAGTCATGCTCTTCCGCCGGATTCTCCCGTGTCAACGACGGGCATTCAATTTGTGGGAGTTCGACCCGGCCCAGCACTAGACGCTGCGAGAGCTCTACGACACGACGCACAAGGACATCTGGAGGGTGCTGTTCAAGGGCGCCGAGGTACCTCCTTCCCTCACCGAGGACCGCGGACTCAGCACAAAGCGCCATGCCAATCCGGTAAGTTTTTGTATCTCATAGGGTATTTATTTGCCCCAGTTAAATGATGTGCGGGATCTAAGCTCCCATGCCATTAACAGGAATGGATAAAGACAACGGAGCAGCTCAATTACCCACCCCCCTGCCTGAAGATCCCATAGATGCTCTCCTAACGGAGATGCTGGCTCCGGCACCTTACGAGGTGCCGGCGAAGAAGACCAAGAAGAAGGCCACGGGGATCCGAAAGGGTCTCCGGCGCAAGGTTGTATCGGACTCATCGTCCGATGACTCCGACGCGCACTCCTCCCACGAAAACAAGGAGGAGGAGGAGGAGGAGGAGGAGGAGGAGGAAAGTTCTCTCCCCCCAGCCGGGGGAGACAAGAAAAGGAAGTCCGACCCAACTGGGGAGGCTGAAGGGTCCAAGAAGGGAAGGACCCTCCCTCTGGACTGATCCACGACGGCCGCCTACAGCGGCGACGAGTGGCTACCCAGGGTCAAGCCCCTAGTGAAGTCGTAAGTATCGGGACACCATAGTAATTCATGGTATGTTTTATTGCACTGCTTCTCCTCATGCCGAACATGATTATGCAGTCTGTCCCGAGCTCATCTCGACGTATCCTTGTCGAGCGGTTCATTGGACTCGTCGGATATGAACAGTGGTTCTCTTCCGACCGCCTCCACCCCTCGCCCTACGGACAACGTCGAGGTGTTGTCTCGAAAGGCACCGAGCCAAGGGGAGGTGGTCCTGGGGGCGCCTCGAGGCATCCTCCCGGACCCTGGGTACAAAGGGAGCAAAACTCCCACGGGCTCCGAGTTCGGCCCCCAGCCGAACACTGCGCAGGAACCTTCGATGGTTTCGGACTCCGGCAGGCGATCCCCCTTTAAGGGGGGCCAGCCGCCCATGTCGGTGTCCTCTGTCCATCTAGAGGCACCGAACAACTTGCTGGAAGCGCTTCGCAGCGCTTCCATCAACGAAGAGCACCACACTATCATGAGTGCGGTGATCGAGAAAGTTCAGTCCGCCAAAAATGGACTGACCAAAGCTTGCACCAGCCTCCTAACATGCTTTGAGGTAAGCAATCAAAATATAAGAAAATATTCCTGCATAGATAGTAGCCCCTGATGCTCTGTTCGGTGTTCGAGAAGAAAGTCCGAATAGAGGATCAAATGATGACTCAGGAGTCTAATCAGAATATGTCTATGTGTATGTGCATGCTTCACTGTTGGCCATTGCCGCACGTACTGCGGAGGTCTCTGCACTGAAGCAGGACCTGGAGCGGTCCGAGAACGAGCTCGGCCTTACCAAGAGGCAGCTCGAGGAGAGCAAAGGTAAGCAATACCTTGTCTATGCTTTGAAAAGAAGTTCAGTTGTAAAATAATAGGATCATCATGAATTTGCCAGTGGCGACCCTGAAGAAGGCACTGTCCGAGGCCAAAGACAAAGTGGCCAAGGAGCGCATCGAGCGGGAGAAGCAAGAAGCCCGAGTGGGAGAGGTGCAGCAAGAGCTTGAGGCTCTCGCCAAAAAAAATGAGTCCTTTGAGCTTGAATCTAAGACGCGAGAGTCCGAGCTCGCGCAGGCGCTTGAAAGCGCCCGGAGCACCAAGGCTGAAGCCCACAAGGCCCTCCAGGAGATTGATGCGGTGAAGAAGATAGCAGCGGGTAAGGCATTCATTATGCAAAGCAAGCATGTGAAGGAAACTTTCCTTTTTCTTACACGAGTTCGGAGTTCTCCAGGAGCGTTCGCAGATCTTCCCCGCAGTGTACTGGATGCCGCGGAGTTTTATCGAGCTGGGGAGGGGAGCTCAACGGAAAATTTGTTCTGGTCTCAGTATACTGGGACCGAACACCCAATGCCCTTGAGTGACCAGCTGAAGCAACCGTTCGAGCTTCACAAGGCGGCCGAACAGGCCATGAGGGGCCTTATAGTCCGGATGTGGCCCGGCGAGCCCCTGTCCGGCAGCTACTTCGGTCTGGTGAGGCGGCTTCTGGATGCCTGCCCACGGCTTGAAGTCATAAAGCGGTCCGTCTGCATCGAGGGTGCGCGCAGGGCTTTTGCCCGGGCGAAGGTGCACTGGGCGAAGCTGGACACCGTGAAGCTGGTGAAGGAGGGGCCGCCGGAGGGCAAGGAGCATCGCTGCCCCGAGATGTATTATGAGAGTGTCCTGAAGGGTTCCCGCCTTGTGGCGGATGAATGTGCCAAGGATGTAATTTTTGAATGAACATGCTCATGTGATCCTGTAATGTGAAACAAGTTCATTTGCGTTATGCAACGCTTTTTTTAATTTAAAATATTACCTTCTGTGCGGCCGTTTATAAAATCTGAGAGTTGGCCAGTCGTCGGCTTCTGCCCCCATGTAACTAGTACTGGGGTGTTCGGGATAAACCTGAGCACTCTTTACCCCAATTTTGGGTCCTTCAAGGGAGGTGTTCAGCGCAACGAACCAGGCAATCGGACTATAAGGCTTTATCACTCCCACTTAGCCATAGAAGTCTACAATTTTAAATCTTGGCGAAGCTCCTAGTATTCGAAAGGCCGGATTTGGGGCGCTATACACGCCTAAGCCGGGCAAGGCCGACTCCTCGCCCGAAGCGGAAAAAGTCTTTAAGGACTTGAGACCTCTCGAACAGTGACCAGTCTCTCGCCTTATCATGACAGTCAGTTTTCGGCTTTCTCTACTGAGGTGCTAGTCCGGAAGAACCAGGACACAATCACGGTAGTTCTCCCACCGCTACCTTAGCCGATATAGCGGAACGTAAGGTACCAAAGCATGGGAGCCGGGAAAACCCAACTATTGAGCATACAGTGCTATAAGTTTGGGGTGCCACACTGTCGAAAGTGTTCGGACTTCTTGCGCCGTATTATGGGGTAAACAAAAGCCCCTGGCGTACTGACCGTACCCGAATGTACGGGTGCGGATTGTCGTAAATGGACATATAAGGAAAAAAGGATAAATAATGCAATAATGGACTAATGCTATGCGTTGTTATTTAAATAATACATCTAAGCGTACTGGTACAAGTAGTGCAATAAGCAGAAAGTAGGACTATTCGAAATGTCCTATCCAAGGGCAAGCTGCGTATGGATAGTAGAAAGCGGGTATATCAATTATTATTAGAGACCACCTGGGGGTTCCCGTGTACATCTTAGCTTCTTGCCGCCTTGGTTGTTCCTTCTCGTAATGTTCCGGCAATCGTACTGCCGGAAAGGGCTTCCAGAGAGTTAGGCCCTGAAAGAGAAAAGAAATGGTAAAGGTATACAGCCCCTAGGGCGGTTAAGCCGCATTGCGGGACGTGCCCTGATCGTGCCCCCGCCTATGTCCATGGTATTTTTAGTTTGTAATTATGTACGCGCGGCACGGATTTCGTCGCTTGACTGGGACTGGGACGAGGGCCGAATTGCTAGGCGAGCTCTGAACGTGCCAGGCGATCCTGTTGCAGTTTACTCCAGACTCGCTTGAAGGTGTCCGGGGGCTGTAACGCCGAATTAGTGGTTTGCCTTAAAAGGCTGCTTTGTGCTTCTGCTGCGAGGGTCGTAGTGTGCTCTTCCATGCGGAGCGAGCGTTCTGTGTTTTTATTTACTGTTATGACCCCCCTAGGTCCTGGCATCTTGAGCTTGAGGTATGCATAATGTGGTACTGCATTAAATTTTGCAAATGTTGTTCGTCCGAGCAGTGCGTGATAGCCACTGCGAAACGGGACGATATCGAAGATTAACTCCTCGCTTCAGAAGTTGTCCGGTGATCCAAAGACCACTTCCAATGTGATTGAGCCCATGCAATGGGCCTCTACACCTGGGATGACGCCCTTAAAGGTGGTTTTCGTGGGTTTGATCCTCGAGGGATCGATACCCATTTTTTGCACTGTATCCTGATAGAGCAGGTTCAGGCTGATGCCGCCGTCCATAAGGACTCGAGTGAGGTGAAATCCGTCGATGATGGGGTCTAGGACCAGTGCGGTGGATCCGCCATGACGGATACTAGTGGGGTGGTCCCTGCAATCAAAGGTGATCGGACAAGCGGACCATGGATTGAACTTTGGGGCGACGGGCTCCATCGCATAGACATCCCTTAGTGCACGCTTCCGCTCCCTCTTGGGAATGTGGGTTGCGTATATCATGTTCACCGTCTTCACTTGTGGGGGGGAACCCCTTCTGTCCTCCCGTGTTCGGCGGCCGGGGCTCCTCCTCATCATCACTATGAAGCCCCTTGTCCTTGTTTTCGGCATTTAACTTGCCGACCTGCTTGAACACCCAGCATTCTCTGTTGGTGTGATTGGCTGGCTTGTCGGGGGTGCCATGGATTTGACACGAGCGATCCAGTATGCGATCCAAACTGGACGGAGCTGGAGTACTTCTTTTAAATGGCTTTTTCCGCTGACCGGATCTAGAGCCTCTGAATCCGGCATTGACTGTTGTATCATCGTTGTTATCGCCGTTGTTGCGACGCTTTGGTCTGTTACGATGTGGTCTGCCGTTGGCATCTTTGGTATTGAAGTGCCCGGATTCCTTGATGTGTTGTTGCTGCGAGCCAGCCAGCTATCCTCGCCTGCGCAAAAGCGGGTCATGAGTGTCGTGAGGGCTGCCATAGACTTCGGCTTCTCCTGGCCGAGGTGGCGGGCAAGCCATGTTGGAGAACATAGCAGAAAACAAAAATTTTCCTACGGTTTCACCAAGATCCATCTATGAGTTCATCTAGCAACGAGTGATCGGATGCATCTACATACCTTTGTAGATCGCGAGCGGAAGCGTTCAAAGAACGGGGATGAGGTAGTCGTACACGACGTGATCCAAATCACCGGAGATCCTAGCGCCAAACGGACGGCACCTCAGCATTCAACACATGTACGGTCAGCGTAACGTCTCCTTCTTCTTGATCCAGCAAGGGGGAAGGAGAGGTTGAGGAAGATGGCTCCAGCAGCAGCACGATGGCGTGGTGGTGGTGGAGCTGCAGTACTCCGGCAGGGCTTCGCTAAGCTCTATGGAGGAGGAGGAGGTGTTGGAGAGGGAGAAGGAGGCAACCAAAGGCGTCGGTCAAAAAGCCCTCCTTCCCCCACTATATATAGGAGGGCCAAGGGGGGGGCGCCGGCCCTAGGAGATCCAATCTCCTAGGGGGCGGCGGCCAAGGGAGGTTTCCCTCCCCCCCAAGGCACCTAGGGGTGCCTTCCCCTTGTGGGACTCTTCCCTCTTGAAACCCTAGGCGCATGGGCCTCTTGGGGCTGGTGCCCTTGGCCCATGTAGGCCAAGGCGCACCCCCTACAGCCCATGTGGCCCTCCGGGGCAGGTGGCCCCACCCGGTGGACCCCCGGGACCCCTCCGGTGGTCCCGGCACATTACCGGTAACCCCGAAACTTGTCCCGATGGCTGAAACAACACTTCCTATATATAATTCTTTACCTTCGGACCATTCCGGAACTCCTCGTGACGTCCGGGATCTCATCCGGGACTCCGAACAACATTCGGGTTACTGCATATACATATCCCTATAACCTAGCATCACCGAACCTTAAGTGTGTAGACCCTACGGGTTCGGGAGACATGCAGACATGACCGAGACGACTCTCCGGTCAATAACCAACAACGGGATCTGGATACCCATGTTGGCTCCCACATGCTCCACGATGATCTCATCGGATGAACCACGATGTCGAGGATTCAAGCAACCCCGTATACAATTCCCTTTGTCAATCGGTATGTTACTTGCCCGAGATTCGATCGTCGGTATCCCAATACCTCGTTCAATCTCGTTATCGGCAAGTCACTTTACTCGTACCGTAATGCATGATCTTGTGACCAGACACTTGGTCACTTTGAGCTCATTATGATGATGCATTACCGAGTGGGCCCAGTGATACCTCTTCGTCATACGGAGTGACAAATCCCAGTCTTGATCCGTGTCAACCCAACAGACACTTTTGGAGATACCCGTAGTCTACCTTTATAGTCACCCAGTTACGTTGTGACGTTTGGTATACCCAAAGCACTCCTACGGTATCCGGGAGTTACACGATCTCATGGTCTAAGGAAAAGATACTTGACATTGGAAAAACTCTAGCAAACGAACTATACGATCTTTATGCTATGTTAAGGATTGGGTCTTGTCCATCACATCATTCTCCTAATGATGTGATCTCGTTATCAATGACATCCAATGTCCATAGTCAGGAAACCATGACTATCTGTTGATCAACGAGCTAGTCAACTAGAGGCTTACTAGGGACATGTTGGTGTCTGTTATTCACACATGTATTACGATTTCCGGCTAACACAATTATAGCATGAATAAAGACAATTATCATGAACAAGGAAATATAATAATAATGCTTTTATTATTGCCTCTAGGGCATATTTCCAACAAGCCACTCATCGCAGATGTTATGCTTGAATGCCGCTAGGGCCTCTACATCCGGACAGTCGACAATTTGGTTTTTCTTGGTCAGGAACCGTGTCCAGAATTGCCTGGCCGATTCCCCTAGCTGCTGAGTTATATGGCTCAAGTCATCAGCATCCGGTGGTCGCACATAAGTGCCCTGGAAGTTGTCAAGGAATGCGTCTTCCAAATCCTCCCAACTACTGATGGAGTTTGCTGGCAAGCTATTCAGCCAATGCCGAGCTGGTCCTTTGAGTTTGAGTGGGATGTACTTGATGGCATGTAGATCGTCACCGCGAGCCATGTGGATGTGAAGGAGGAAATCCTCAATCCATACAGCGGGATCTGTTGTACCATCATACGATTCGATATTTACGGGTTTAAAACCCTCCGGGAATTCCTGATCCATAACTTCATCAGTGAAGCATAGGGGGTGTGCGGCGCCTCTGTGCCGGGCTATATCACGACACAGTTCATATGAGTCTTGTCTGCTGTATTCGGCCCGGCCGGGTTTACCTTTGGTGTATCCGGCGCGATGATCATCGTCCTGTGTTGGCGCGCGTGCCCGTGACCCATATATTGACCTTTCAAGTTTTGCCCTGCTGTCCAATACGTCTCGCAGGTCCTGTGTGTTGCCCCGGGCCTTGGTATTTTTGATTGAGCGGCGGCGGGGTGCAGGCTGAACTTCAGGCTGAAACGCCTCTCTGGCTCGGCCACGCGGTGGCCGGTCAGCCGCATCGTACACTGGTGATGGAGGTTTCAATGCTTCCTCCTCGAGGTGAGGTAGCAACCTGCATTTTGGGTAACTCTTGGAGGGGCGCTCGAGTTCGTATTCCTCGGCCGCAAGGACTTCGGTCCATCTTTCTTCTAGCAAGTCTTGATCAGCTTGAAGTTGTTGTTGCTTTTTCTTCAAGCTATTTGCTGTAGCCATAAGCCGGTGCTTGAAGCGCTCCTGCTCGATGGGATCCTCAGGTACGATAAATTCTTCGTCGCCGAGGCTCACCTCGTCTTCGGAGAGGGGCATGTAATTGTCCTCTTCTGGTTCTCCATCTGCCGCCTGCTCTGGAGGGCTAGCTTGTTCATCTTCCCGCTCTACATCGTGCTGGAGGGGATTGTGGTTGTCTTCGGCACTATCTGGAGTGTTATTATCTCCTGTGCCGGTATCACTACTTTTCCTGTGGCGGGACATAGAGCGGCGCTGCTGACGTCGGCGCTTGGGTTGCTTCTTGGAGGGGTTATCTTCCGCTGTCTCATCGCCATTGCCTTCTTTGGGGGTGTCCACCATGCATATATCATATGATGAGGTAGCGGTCCAGCGCCCTGTGGGCAGTGGTTCCTGTTTGTCTCCTGCATCATCGTCGATATCGTCGATGTCTTCAGAGTCGAAGTCGAGCATGTTGGTTAAATCGTCGACAGTGGCTACTAAGTGGGTGGTGGGTGGGCAGCGAATTTCTTCGTCGTCCGCATCCCGCTCTAGCCGGACATAGTTCGGCCAAGGTTCTCCTGACAAGGAGAGAGAACTTAATGAATTTAGCACATCGCCGAAAGGTGAGTGCTGAAAGATATCCGCAGAGGTGAACTCCATGATCGGCGCGCAGTCGGATTCGATGGGCGCGGATGCAAGCGGCTCGGAGTCCGTGGCCGGAGACGAATCCAGTGGTTCGGCGACACGGCTCTCATAAGGGGTGAAGTCAGTATTCGGCTCTATCGTCACTGAGAGTGCGGCCTCCATGGCGGGGTCTATCCCTCCGCTCTCGGATGGCGTGATTTGCTCCGGATTGATGGCCGGAGTAGTTGCAGATGCGATCTCCCGAATACTGTCCGACGGCAGAGTTACGTCATGCTCGTCGTGACTATGCGGCGCACCTGACACGGGCTCGAATCCGTTGAAGATCAAGTCTCCGTGGATGTCGGCAGTGTAGTTCAAGTTTCCGAATCTGACCTGATGGCCAGGGGCGTAGCTCTCGATCTGCTCTAGATGGCCAAGCAAATTGGCCTGCAGTGTGAAGCCGCCGAATACAAAGATCTGCCCGGGGAGGAAAACCTCACCCTAGACCGCATCGCTACCGATGATCGAAAGAGCCATCAAGCCTTACGGTGACGACACAGTGGAACTCTCAATGAAAGCACCAATGTTGGTGTAAAAAACCGGTGGATCTCGGGTAGGGGGTCCCGAACTGTGCATCTAAGGCGGATGGTAACAGGAGGCAGGGGACATGATGTTTACCCAAGTTCGGGCCCTCTTGATGGAGGTAATACCCTACGTCCTGCTTGATTGTTCTTGATGATATGAGTATTACAAGAGTTGATCTACCACGAGATCATAGAGGCTAAACCCTAGAAGCTAGCCTATGGTATGATTGTATGTTGTCCTACGGACTAAACCCTCTGGTTTATATAGACACCGGAGGGGGCTAGGGTTACACAGAGTCGGTTACAAGGAAGGAGATCTACATATCCGTATTGCCTAGCTTGCCTTCCACGCCAAGGAGAGTCTCATCCGGAAACGGGACGAAGTCTTCAATCTTGTATCTTCATAGTCCAACAGTCCGGCCAAAGGGTATAGTCCGGCTGTCCGGAGACCCCCTAATCCAGGACTCCCTCAATAATCATCATTACTTTTTATAGCATAAGTATCATCACAATAATCATCATAAGTAGCAACTTTGTTATCATCATAATCGATTGAAACCTCTTCCAAGATAGTGGAATCATTACTAAATAAAGGCATGACCTCTCTAAATCCACTTTCATAATTATCAGAATAAGATTTTACATCCTCCAAAATAGTGGGATCATTACTTCCTAAAGTTGACACTCTTCCAAGCCCACTTTCATCAATATAATCATCATAGGTAGGGGTCATGCTATCATCATAAAAAAATTGCATATCAAAACTTGGGAGCTAGAAATATCATCTTCATTAAACATAGCATCCCCAAGCTTGGGACAAACATTAATTGCAACAAATATATTCTCAAATATGTCATTCTCATTAAACATAGCATCCCCAAGCTTGGGCCTTTTCATATCATAAGCATAATCACTCTCATCATTAATAGTATGGATTGCACCAATAGTATAGCAATTATCATCATCACAATGAGTAATAGGAGCAACATCATTTGGGAGAGATACCTTTTTACCTTTGCTTCTCCGTCTTTTCTTTTTCTTCTTCACATCATGTGTGGGTTTAATCCTCTTTTCGGAGCTCCTTACTAATGAGATTGGTTGAATAGAAGGCTCCTCCTCGTTACCTAATTCATCATAAGAAATAATAGGAGGATATTGGGAGGCCTCTTCCCTTTAATTAGTATTCTCTTCATCCTCTGTTTGTTTTCTTTTCTTTATGTAATTGACAATATAAGGATTTTTAATGCAATTCACCACACAATACATAAAAATTTCTTCTAGATCAATATCGAGGAATTTCTCAAGGTTATATTCTGGAATATGCTTAGTTATACGTTTCATTTCTTCATAACCCAAAAGCAAACTAAGTTCATTATGATGTGCAAGGGAAATCAAATCATCACAATTTTTGGACACAATGCGATCATGAAACAATTTGCATTTGAGATTTAAATGACCATGTTCATTGCAAAGTTCACAAGTATGGTGAAGAAATTTTAAATTTTCAGCACAAACATCGAGCCTTTCTTGCAACCATTTAGTTTCCAAATACTTATGCCTCTTGAAAAATATATCTTCCCTATTTAGTGTGTACTTGCAAACTCTATGCACTCCACAAAAATTGACATGCTTATAAGAGACATTTTCATTATGACTAGTGCAATCATCATTAGTACTATGGATATTCAAGGAGTTCATACTAACAACATTGCAATCATGCTCATCATTCAAAGATTTAGTGCCAAACATTTTAGAGACTTCTTCTTCTAGCATTTGAGCACAATTCTCCTTTCCATCATTCTCACGAAAGATATTAAAAAGATGAAGCGTATGAGGCAAACTCAATTCCATTTTTTGGTAGTTTTCTTTTATAAACTAAACTAGTGATAAAACAAGAAACTAAAAGATTTGATTGTGAGATATAAAGATATACCTTCAAGCACTCACCTCCCCGGCAACGGCGCTAGAAAAGAGCTTGATGTCTACTACACAACCTTCTTCTTGTAGAAGTTGTTGGGCCTCAAGTGGATGACCTAAGGTTTATCAATCCGTGGGAGGCGTAGGATGAAGATGGTCTCTCTCAAGAAACCCTGCAACCAAATAACAAAGAGTCTCTTGTTTCCCCAACACACCCAATACAATGGTAAATTGTATAGGTGCACTAGTTCGGCGAAGAGATGGTGATACAAGTGCAATATGGATAGTAGATAATGGTTTTTGTAATCTGAAAATATAAAAACAGCAAGGTAACTAATGATAAAAGTGAGCACAAAGGGTACTGCAATGCGTTGAAACAAGGCCTAGGGTTCATAATTTCACTAGTGCAAGTTCTCTCAACAATAATAACATAATTGGATCATATAACTATCCCTCAACATGAAACAAAGAGTCACTCCAAAGTCACTAATAGCGGAGAACAAACGAAGAGATTATGGTAGGGTACGAAACCACCTCAAAGTTATCCTTTCTGATCAATCTATTCAAGAGTCCGTAGTAAAATAACATGAAGCTATACATTCCATTCAATCTATCATAGAGTTCATACTAGAATAACACCTTAAGACACAAATCAAACAAAACCCTAATATCACCTAGATACTCCAATGTCACCTCAAGTATCCGTGGGTATGATTATACGATATGCATCACACAATCTCAGATTCATCTATTCAACCAACACAAAGAACTTCAAAGAGTGCCCCAAAGTTTCTACCGGAGAGTCAAGACAAAAACGTGTGTCAACCTCTATGCATAAGTTCGCGAGGTCACGGAACTCGCAAGTTGATCACCAAAACATACATCAAGTGGATCGCGTGATATCCCATTGTCACCGCAGATAAGCACATGCAAGACATACATCAAGTGTTCTCAAATCCTTAGAGACTCAATCTGATAAGATAACTTTAAACGGAAAACGCAATCCATTACAGGAGAGTAGAGGGGGAGAAACATCATACGATCCAACTATAATAGCAAAGCTCGCGATACATCAAGATCGTACCACCTCAAGAACACGAGAGAGAGGGAGAGAGATCAAACACATAGCTACTGGTACATACCCTCAGCCCCGAGGGTGAACTACTCCCTCCTCGTCATGGAGAGCACCGGGATGATGAAGACGACCACCGGAGAGGGATTCCCCCCTCCGGCAGGGTGCCGGAACGGGTCTAGATTGGTTTTCGGTGGCTACGGAGGCTTCTGGCGGCAGAACTCTCGATCTATTCTGTTCCTCGATGTTTTTAGGGTATATTGATATATATAGGCGAAAGAAGTCGGTCAGGGGAGCCATGAGGAGCCCACGAGGGTGGGGGGCGCGCCCAGGGGGCAGGCGCGCCTCCCTGCCTCGTGGCCACCTCGAAGCTTCCCTGATGTATACTCCAAGTCTCCTGGATTGCTTCCGTTCCAAAAATAACTCTCCCGAAGGTTTCATTCCGTTTGGACTCCTTTTGATATTCCTTTTCTTTGAAATACTGAAATAGGCAAGAAAACAGCAATTTGGGTTGGGCCTCCGGTTAATAGATTAGTCCCAAAAATAATATAAAAGTGTATAATAAAGCCCATAAACATCCAAAACAGATAATATAATAGCATGGAACATTCAAAAATTATAGATACGTTGGAGACGTATCAGTCCTCTACTTTGTTGTTGCAAGTTTTACGTGGCTGCTACGGGCTGAGCAAGAACCGTTCTTACCTACGCATCAAAAACCACAGCGCAGTATAGTGATTGATTTTTGATCTTCAGAAAGAACCTTGTTCATTGAATCCGATTTAACTAAAGTTGGAGAAACTGACACCCACCAGCCACCTGTGTGCGAAGCACATCGGTAGAACTAGTCTCGCGTACGCGTAATGTCGGTCTGGGCCGCTTCATCCAACAATACCGCCGAATCAAGAATCAACTAGTGACGGCAAGCAATATGTATATACCCACGCCCACAACTCCTTTGTGTTCTACTCGTGCATATAACATCTACACATAAACCTGGCTCTGATGCCACTGTTGGGGAACGCAGTAATTTCAAAAAAATTCCTATGCACACACAATATCATGGTGATGCATAGCAACGAGAGGGGAGAGTATTGTCCACGTACCCTCGTAGACCGTAAGCTGAAGCGTTATGACAATGCGGTTGATGTAGTCGTACGTCTTCACGATCGACCGATCCAAGTACCAAAGATACGACACCTCCGCGATCTGCACATGTTCGGCTTGGTGATGTCCCACGAACCCATGATCCAGTAGAGTGTCGAGGAAGAGCTTCGTCAACACGACGGCGTGATGACGGTGATGATGAAGCTACTGGCGCAGGGCTTCGCCTAAGCACTATGACGATATGACCGAGGTGGATTATGGTGGAGGGTGGCACCGCACACGACTAAAAGATCAATGATCAACTTGTGTGTCTATGGGGTGCCCCCTCCCCCGTTTATAAAGGAGTGGAGGAGGGGGAGGGGGCCAGCCTCCTAGGTGCACCCCAAGGGGAGTCCTACTCCCACCGGGAGTAGGATCCTCCCCTTCCCAAGTTGGATTAGGAAAGAAGGAAGGGGGAGGAAGGAGGAAGGAAAGAGGGGGCCGGCCACCCTCCCAATTCGGATTGGTCTTGGGGGGGGATCCTTTGCTCCCTTCTCCTCTCTCCCACTATGGCCCAATAAGGCCCATATACCTCCCGGGGGTTTCGGTAACCTCCCGGTACATCGGTAAATGCCCGATCTCACCCTGAACCATTCCGATGTCCAAATATAATCATCCAATATATCGATCTTTATGTCTCGACCATTTCGAGACTCCTCGTCATGTCCGTGATCATATCCCGGACTCCGAACTACCTTCGGTACATCAAAACACATAAACTCATAATACCTATCGTCACCAAACTTTAAGCGTGCGGACCCTACGGTTCAAGAACTATGTAGACATGACCGAGACACGTCTCCGGCCAATAACCAATAGCGGAACCTGGATGCTCATATTGGTTCCTACATATTCTATGAACATCTTTATCGGTTAAATCGCATAACGATATACGTTGTTCCCTTTGTCATCGGTATGTTACTTGCTCGAGATTTGATCGTCGGTATCTCAATACCTAGTTCAATCTCGTTACCGGCAAGTCTCTTTACTTGTCCCGTAATGCTACATCCCATAACTAACTCATTAGCTACATTGCTTGCAAGGCTTATAGTGATGTACATTGCCGAGAGGGCCCAGAGATACCTCTCCGACAATCAGAGTGACAAATCCTAATCTCGATCTATGCCAACTCAACAAACACCATCGGAGACACCTGTAGAGCACCTTTATAATCACCCAGTTATGTTGTGATGTTTGGTAGCACACAAAGTGTTCCTCCGGTATTCGGGAGTTGCATGATCTCATAGTCATAGGAACATGTATAAGTTATGGAGAAAGCAATAGCAACAAACTAAACGATCATCATGCTAAGCTAACGGATGGGTCAAGTCAATCACATCATTCTCTAATGATGTGATCCTGTTAATCAAATGACAAATCATGTCTATGGTTAGGAAACATTACCATCATTGATTCAACGAGCTAGTCAAGTAGAGGCAAACTAGTGACACTCTGTTTGTCTATGTATCACACATGTACTAAGTTTCCGGTTAATACAATTCTAGCATGAATAACAAACATTTATCATGATATAAGGAAATAGAAATAACAACTTTATTATTGCCTCTAGGGCATATTTCCTTCAGTCTTCCACTAGCGTATCATCACCCACTCTCCCTTATATAGACCTCCCTAATGGGCTTCTACTTTAGATGAACGTTAGAGCTCTAAATCTAGTCTATTTCAGATCCTAGTCTGAATTAGGCTCTAGCCCCTTAAGTGTGTGACCCTACGTTTCACATACACATGGACATGGCCCGAGTTGATAGTTGGTAGCGGCTGCTAGCAGAGTGCGCCAACTCACATGCCTGCATAAAGTCGTTTGAGAACCTTGATAACGTGTCATATGCGGCATTTCTTTTGCCTCGTGATATATGTTGTCGAGCTCAAGGCAAGTACTTATCACCTTGTTGGTAGCTCGACCTCTCTTCTTAAAACCGTGATACAAATCCCCGAAATGGGTTAACACATAGCCCAAGCTATATGTCCATGCTTTCTGAATCTGATCACTCAATATGGCCCAGATAATATCTCTTCAAGTAGGAGGAGCAATTCCCATCTTGGTCAGCCACATCTTGCGATATCTCTCATGACTCACCCGAAAACTACCTTTATAACTACCCAGTTATAGAGTAGCATTTGATAGACCTAAGTGAGTACCAACTTAAGCTCCCAACTTTTATAGTTTATTAATGAAAGGAAGGCTTAGGTACAATCAACATTAATGACATCTTTCCAATACCGCAGTTCTTTGCCGGAGCACTTGGACTACATCTGATGGCTGCCGATCAGATCCCACAGTCATCTTTCAGGGTGCAAGCTATCTCTTGGGCTGAAATCCACCATTATATCCATCAATGAGTTTGCGGAGCAACCAAATGTGGCCAATCCAGCCATGCCTGGTCCTCTTCTTCAGTCATCATGGTGACGGTGCCGAAGCAGGAGGTGAGGTTGCTTCATGCCATCTTTTATCTAGGGCTCCATGGAGGATTGAAGCTGGCTTCTTGGTGCGTCTACTTCCATCTTCTTCATCTGCACCGACCTCATCTACTGGAGGTGCAGATCAACCTTTAAAGAGTCTCCACTATGCCTGGAAGGATCTTGACGTCTCATTGTTTTGTTGGCAAAGACCAAAGTCCCCATCTTCAACCTCCAAGTGGGAGTGCCTCTTCCCCTTGCTCGATGTTGCCAAAGACCAAAGGCCCCCTCCCACCACCCCCACCCCCACCTTCAACCTCCAAATGGGAGACCTTCTTCTCCTTGCCCTATGTTGGCAAATATTCGATCGTCAGGATGGTGGCCATAGCGTCTCGGCAATGTTGTCGGCAGCTTCTTGGCCCGAATGCCATCTAGTTGGTTACATTTCAGGAGGACCTGGTAGTAAATTTCTGTTTTATTAGGGTCCTTTATGTGGAGTTGTATCACTTTTGATAATAAGGAATACAATTCTGAGCCCAGGCTCATTTGCACCCGCACTGGAAAAAAATCAAAACAAATACTAGAAAAAATTAAAAATTCAAATAATTTTCCGCATGGTAGATGACTTGATGTGTGACGTCCACTCCAATTTTCAGATCATTTGAATATCTAAGCAACTCTTGGCAAAAAAAGATAAATTTAGCGTTTGTAAGAAGTTTACTGCTCATTTACTATTCTCACCTGAGAGCAACTCTAGCAGACCCTGCATCCGCCCCCGACCCGCAAAATAATCGCCAAAATGTGGGCAGGGGCGGAAAAACCTGCCCGATCAGACCCCGCATCCTGCCTTGGCCCGCAAAAAAATTGAGGGGCGCGGCCAAATCCCGACCCCAACCCGGGAATACGCGGGTTTCCCCCTCATGGCTGCGGTGCCCTGCATCACAGAGAAGCAGTTGGCGGGAGGGACATTTCAGCCCGCGTGCCTTTCCCCCCTCCATCCGCCATCGACCGCCCTTGCTTTTGCCCGTTCGCCGTCGGCGATTCCGGCCAAATCTGCGGGCGCAATCGCGCTATGGGGCCACCCCACACCCTCCCGCACCGAGATGCTGCACCGACCCCCCCCCCCAGATCCGGCGAGAAGAGTTGTCCCTCGTCGCTGCCGCTGCCGAGGATCAACCACCGTCGAGCCCGCCCTCTCGTCGCCGCCCGAGATCACCCGCCACATCCGCCACTAGTTAGTGCGTATTTTTGTGATTTTTGTGAGCGAGCGGTATAGTTGATTGACGTGCCGGTACGCATGTAGATGGAGTTGAGCCCGTGCGAGAAGTTCTTTCTCTCTGATTCATCCGATTCGGACGACTTGGATGTTGAGACCATGCTTGCGAACTTTCGGCAGCAGACATTAGTCATGGCACTTGTTGTGAAGGAGCACAAAGACGAGAACCGGAAGAGGAGGCGAGGATTCACCGTTGGGCGTCTTTCCATTCCTCGGAATTGTCATCTTGGGAATGAGATGTTGATGCAAGACTACTTCGCAGAGAATCCTACATATCCACCGCACCTCTTCCGGAGAAGGTACCGAATGCGCCCATCCCTCTTTATGAAAATTGTTCAAGCTTGCGAGGCAAATTGCCGGTATTTTACTCAAAGAAGAAATGTTGCGGGCCTAAAGGGATTTAGTGCATATCAAAAAATCTCCGCAGCTATGCGGGTGATTGCATATGGCATTCCAACTGACTATGCCGATGAGTACCTTCGCATTGGTGAAGATACTACAATTGAGTCTGTGCGTAGATTTGCAAAAGTGATCATCCGTGTCTTTGGTCCTGAGTATCTTTGGGCACCCAACAAAGATGACAGAAAGAAATTGATGGCATCTAGTGAGAGGAGAGGTTGGCCTGGCATGCTAGGTAGCATTGATTGTATGCATTGGACTTGGAAAATTGCCCCAAGGCATGGCAAGGAATGTATTGTGGAAAGTCTCGTGATGCAAAAATTGTGCTAGACGTCGTAGCATCCGAGGATTTATGGATTTGGCATTACTTTTTTGTATGCCGGGCACTCTCAATGATATCAATGTGTTGCAACGGTCTCATTTGTTTGCTAGGCTTGCTAGTGGTGATGCTCCTGCTTGCAACTACATTATCAATGGGCATGAATACACAAAGGGGTACTATCTTGCAGATGGTATATACCTTCCTTGGTGCACATTTGTCAAGAGCATCAAAGAACCCAAAACTAAAAAACAATGTGAATTTGCAAGGGTGCAAGAGGCAGCCCGAAAAGACATTGAAAGAGCATTTGGTGTTTTGCAATCCAGGTTTGCCATTGTCCGTGGTCCTGCTCGTTTTTGGGATAAGAAAACCTTGAAAAATATCATGACATGTTGTGTTATCCTGCACAATATGATTCTTGAAGATGAGAGAGGAATGAACTTGGAATTCCTCTACGACAATGTGGGTAGCCGTGTCAAACCAGTTAGAGACCCTAACCGCGTTAGAGCTTTTCTTCGGACATACAAGGAGATTGAAAATGCAAACACACACTTTTAACTTCAGGAGGATCTCATTGAGCACCATTGGCAAAGGGTTGGACAGTGACTAATTTTTGTATTCATTTGTATTTGTATTCATGACAAGTTTTGTATTGCATTATTTAAATTTGCTATGGTGATTTGAATAATTATTTGTAATGTGGATGATTATTGTATTATATTTCATTTGAATAATTTAGTTTTGCTTTCGATTGTTGTATTATGTTGGATGTGATATTTGCGGGCCGATGAGATGCGGGATGCAGTGGCGCAAAGAGCAGACCCCACAAAGTCGACCCGTAAAAAAACATATTCCGCGAATATACTTTTATACGGGTCCGTTTGAGGGGTCTTGATCCTTGGCTGCCCCCGCCGGCCCGCAAAGGCCATTTTGGGCGAACTACAAACGTGTTTTGCGGGCCGGCGGGATGTGGGGTCTACTAGAGTTGCTCTGATTTATCTTTTTTGCTGAGAGCTATTTATGTCGGATTTCGGATTCCGGCAAAACCCTTAAGGTTCGAACATTGGGGTGCGCGCGAAGATCTCTCCCTCACATATCACGCCCTCAAGAACTTCGCGATCTCAAAGGCTAGCTCGACGAACTCGCAACACAAGGGACGCAAGATTTATACTGGTTCGGGCCACCGTTGTGGTGTAATACCCTACTCCAGTGTAGTGTGGTGGATTGCCTCTTGGGCTGATGATAAATAGTACAAGGGAAACAACAGCCTCCTAAGGAGAGGTGTTCTTGTGCTTGGTGGGTGTGAGGCTAAGGATGGAATGGCTCCGATTCAAGATGGGGTCCATCCCCTAGCTATGGTGGTGGCTAGTCCTATTTATAGAGGCCCTGGTCCTCTCCCCAAATATTGAGCGGGAAGGGAGCCAACAACGGCCGATTTGAAAGGGGACAGCTAGTACAGCTTATCTTGACAAAAGTAGTCTTCGCATGCCAAAGACTCTGGTGGTGACACCGTCTTGGGCTCCACGGTGACCTCCGTCCTGCCGTCCTGCTGGTCTTGGTCTCGTTGCACTGATATGGAAACCTTTGCTTGACGCCTCGGTACTCTTCGCCTGCGCTTGCCTCCTTAACACCAAAGAGGAAACAAGGACACTATGTGCTAGCACCCGCCTGGCGCCCGCCTGATCTCGATCGTCATGGCTCACGTCATTGGAACCTCGTGAGGTTTGCCTGGCCTTGATCTGTCCGCCCCTCGCGAGCCAGCCTGGGAGGCTGCTCCTGAGGAGGTCTTGTGTCGTCCGCCTCGTGAGGCTTGGCCCCTCGCGAGGGTCTTGAATGCTTGTTGGTGAAGATGTGCCATACAGGCCCGCTTGCAGAGCCACGCCGTGGGGCGCTGGCAGGCAAGTCTGGGGACTCCCGTTCCCAGAACACCGACAGTAGCTCCCGGGCCCAAGGCACGCTCAGGCTTGGCTTCGAGGCGAAGCCAAAGGGCAAGTGCAGAGCGCCGCGGGCCCCAATAGCCTGCGGCCTTGGTCGACACGTGGCGATTGATTGGACATGGGCGTCTCCACTTCCGCACGTCGCCTCGGCAACTGCCCGATTTGACGAGTCCATGCTGCATGCAAGGAAAAACCCTCATTACCTGTGATCGTGGGGGGTGCTGGTAGGCCTTCTTCTGCTACAAATGGGGAGGGGAGCAGAGCCCCCGTCGCCCGTCCCTTCCCATTCCGCTCGCTTCTCCCCATTTGCTCCATCGCCAGTTGCGACACCAATGGCGCCGTCGAGGAGGTTCTCCACCACGGAGAAGGGGAAGGCCCCTCGCGAGGGGCCCGGCTCTCCGGTGCCCAAGCGTGGACGTGGCCGTCCCTGCAAGCACACCGCGACCCCCGCACCGGCCCCGTGCAGCCGTGGTGGTGCCGCTTCGTGTGACAGGGGTTGCTCCGGTCGTGGTTGTCCTGTTGATGAAGGGAGACGTGCCGTGGTCGCGCGGCCTCCCCGGCCGCGCTTCCACTCGGCGGAGGTGCTGCCGGAGTTCGTCGTCTGGTCGGAGAACCCGGCCGGCAACTGGCTTCAGCTCTCGCGCTTCTTCGCTGACGAGCTGCTGGCCTCAGGTCCAGGCGGGCTCTAGCTACAGGCGGATGGCTGCTGCAGCAGGGCTTCCTGGGTCGCGGTTGAGGTCTCCGTCACGGGCAACATAGCCCTGGCCCGCGGCTGGCAGACGTTTGCTCTCGCGCATGGCCTGGGCAGGCGATGCACTCTCTATTTCAAGTATGATGGTGACGCGGCCCTCTACGTGAGGGTGTTTGGGGAAGATGGTCGCCGCGTCGGGTGCTGCCCCGAGATCAACGACGGCGAGGAGGTGCTCGGCCTTGGCGATGGTCGTGATGAGGATGAGGGCCAACCCGCCCTTGGGGCCGACCATGTCTCGTCCAGCTACGGCGGCTCTTCCTGAAGCGACAGCTCCAGCAGCGGCGGTTACGACCAGCCACCGCACCCGCTTCGAAGGTGACAGTGGGTCATCTCGTCGCCGCACCTCCGTGAAGCGTGAGAAGGGGTCTGGCTGAGCTCGGGACGGTGCCAAGAGCCCGCCCTCGCGGATCGCTATAGGGGCACGCGTCGCTTTTGTTTCGTTCTTCCTTTCCTTCCTATTTTAAGAAAGAAACTAGTATGGTCCCCGAGGGGCATGCAACCAACTATGATTTCTCAAGTATTATGCTATGTTTACCGTTCCTGTGCTGTGTCGCAACATGAAAGCACAAGTGCTCCCTGGGTGGTTTTGGTAATTAATGTCAACATATCTCTTGTTGGACTAACACTTTTACCTAGTATGTTTCAGATAAGTTCAACAATGGAGTGGCATGGACTAGAGGATGTGTAACCCCTTCAAGATGCTAAGGACAAAGGATTGGCTCAAGCTTCAAGATCAAGACTCTACATTTTCTATTTTAGTGATCCAAGATCACATTGAGTCTATAGGAAAAGCCAATACTATCAAGAGGGGATGACGTGTTGCTTAATGGCTTGCTTGCTCAAAGTGCTTAGTGATATGCTCCAAAACCCTCAACTACCTTCCCACATCCACATATGACCTAAACCAAAAGTCAAACTCGGCCCCACCGATTCTTTCTATCCGGAGCCACCGAGTTCAGTTAACATAGCCACTGCCAGAAACCCTAATCAGTTCGGTCTCACCGATGGGATCTCGGTCTCACCGAGATGGGCTTGCAAACTCTCTGTTACCTGTTGCAATATTTTCGGTCCCACCGAGATATGCAATCGGCCCCACCGAGTTTGCTTGGCCAACTCTCTGTTTCGCTTATTACCCAAATCGGTCCCACTGAGTTTGAGTAATCGGTCAAACCGAGTTTTGGTTTTACCCTAACCCTAGCACATCGGTTCCACCGAGTTGAACTAGTCGGTCCCACCGAAAACCCTAACGGTCACTAGGTTTACTAAATCGGTCCGACCGAGTTTTTCCCTTCGGTCTCATCGAGATTGGTAAATTGAGTGTAATGGTTAGATTTTGTGTGGAGGCTATATATACCCCTCCACCCACTCTTCATTTTTGGGGAGAGCCATCAGAACATACCTACACTTCCAATACACATTTTCTGAGAGAGAACCACCTACACTTGTGTTGAGGTCAAGATATTCCATTCCAACCATATGAATCTTGATCTCTAGCCTTCCCAAGTTGCTTTCACTCAAATCTTCTTTCCACCAAATCCAAATCCTGTGAGAGAGAGTTGAGTGTTGGGGAGACTATCATTTGAAGCACAAGAGCAAGGAGTTCATCATCAACACACCATTTGTTACTTCTTGGAGAGTGGTGTCTCCTAGATTGACTAGGTGTCACTTGGGAGCCTCCAACAAGATTGTGGAGTTGAACCAAGGAGTTTGTAAGGGCAAGGAGACCGCCTACTTCATGAAGATCTACCGCTAGTGAGGCAAGTCCTTCGTGGGCGACGGCCGTGATGGAATAGACAAGGTTGCTTCTTCGTGGACCCTTCGTGGGTGGAGCCCTTCGTGGACTCGCGCAACCGTTACCCTCCGTGGGTTGAAGTCTCCATCAACGTGGATGTACGATAGCACCACCTATCGGAACCACGACAAAAACCTCCGTGTCTCCAATTGCGTTTGAATACTCCAAACCCTTCTCTTTACATTCTTGCAAGTTGCATGCTTTACTTCCCGCTGCTCATATACTCATTGCATGCTTGCTTGATATGTATTGTGTTTGTTAAACTTGTTCTTAAACTCCACTTAAACTTAAGAATATTAAAAACTGCAACTTTTGGCAATTAGTGTCTAATCACCCCCCCCTCTAGACACCTCTTCTCGATCCTTTCAATTGGTATCAGAGCATTGGTCTCCATTGCCTTGGTTTAAACACCATTGGAGGAAGATGGATGTGTCTACTTTGGGGAGTCTTAGACATAGAGTGCCTATTCTTGATGGAGAGTATTTTCATGAGTGGAAAAATGAAATGCTTGAGATTTTCAATGAATATCATTTGAACAATTACATTACTAGCCCTTGTGCACCTCATGTTGATCCTTTGCACCCTACCCTAGATGAAGATATTGACATGATTCGCAATCTTAGAACTGTTAATCTTATCACTAGAGGCTTGCCTAGAAACTTGATTGGATGTTTGCCGACTCTTAAGTGTGCCTACACCATATGGAAATTCCTTGAGGAACTCTTTCCTAATTACTCCTTGAAAGATCTAGATGAAATCATCCATAAGTCTATTGCTTTGATTAAGATGAGTTCCAATGATCCCAAATTTGGTGACTGCTTATTTGAGCTTACTGATCTTACGAGTGCCAAAGGAGATGTTGGAATCATTAGTAATATCATTTCCAGAGCTATTAGAATTCATAAAGATAACTATAGAAATGATCATTTATCTAATGAATTGCCCTCTCTAGGAATTGATCAATCACAAGATGATGTTGAACATGAATACTCGGATGATGATGATGATGATGACAGTGACTATGATCTCGATGATGCGATGAGACACTTTGGTCTTATGGAAAATCTTCGCGACTACATGGCTGGAGGAAAGGAATGGGTCCTTGATAGTGGATGTACTGATCATATGACCGGAGATAAAGACATGTTCCGTGAGCTTGCTGAAAATGACGGCTCTCGAAAGTATGTCACTTTTGGTGATAATTCAAAGGGTAAGGTGGTTGGCCTTGGTAAGGTGGCCATCTCACATGATAGCTCCATACAAAATGTCATGCTCGTTGAATCTCTTGGCTAAAACTTACTTTCCGTATCTAGACTTGCTGATTTCGGTTTCAATGTCCTATTTACTGAAGCAGACTGCCAAGTGTTTCGTAGAGATAATCATAAAATGGTCTTTACTGGTATACGTAGAGGAGATCTTTACATTGTTGATTTCACTAAAAAGGCTCAACCTAAAACTTGCTTAATTGCCAAATCTTCTAAAGGCTGGTTGTGGCATAGAAGACTAGGTCATGTTGGTATGCGAAATCTTGATAAGCTTGTTAAAGGTGATCATATCCTTGGAATAAAAGATGTCATATTTGACAAGGATAGACTTTGTAGTGCTTGTCAAGCAGGGAAACAAGTTGGAGGAAGTCACCGCGCGAAGAACATCATGACCACAAGAAGACCACTCGAGCTACTTCACATGGATCTCTTTGGTCCAAATGCCTACAAGAGTCTCGATGGTAACTCATTTGGTCTAGTCATAGTTGATGATTTTTCAAGATTTACGTGGGTGTTCTTTCTTGATGACAAATCGCAGGTCCAAAAGATCTTCAAAAACTTCACTAGGAAGGCCCAAAATCAGTTTGACGTGAAGATCAAGAAGGTTCGGAGTGACAACGGAACGGAGTTCAAGAACACAAATGTGGACACCTTTCTTGACGAAGAAGGGATTTCACACGAGTTCTCAGCTACGTACACATCTCAACAAAATGGAGTTGTTGAAAGGAAGAACCGGACTCTTATCGAGATGGCAAGAACGATGCTTGATGAGTACAAAACGCCAAAGCACTTTTGGGCGGAAGCGGTTGAGACAGCTTGTCATGCAATAAATCGCTTGTATCTTCACAAGCTACTCGGCAAGATGGCATACGAGCTCCTCACCGGTAACAAACCCCAAGTTGGATACTTTTGAGTATTCGGCTCAAAGTGCTACATTCTTGATAAGCATCGTCGTTCTAAATTTGCTCCTAAATCTCATGAAGGTTTCCTACTTGGTTATGGCTCAAACTCTCACACTTACCATGTCTACAATAATTTCACCCGAAAGGTTGAAGAGACGGTAGATGTGAAGTTTGATGAATCTAACGGCTCGCAAGTAGAGCAATTGCCAATTGATGTAGGAGACAAAGACCCTTCAGAAGCAATTCAAGACTTGTCCATTGGCAAGATTCGTCCAACGGAAGTGAAGGAGAGTACCTCGTCCGTCCAAGTGGAAGCTTCTACCTCACGACAAGGTGAACCAAGATTTGATACGGAAGCATCCACAAGTGGGACACGCCAAGATGAAGAAAACGAGGGAGCACACCAAGATGAACATCAACAACCTCCTTCTCCACCACGACAAGAGAACGACAACATCAACAATGAAGAAGGACAAGAAGAAGAACAAGATGAAGAGGATGTTCCACCCCGACCCAAGCAAAAGCTTTCACGAGTTCGAGCAAGAATTGCTAGGGATCATCCCGTCAAGCAAATCTACAATGATATCCAAACCGGGAGAATCACTCGCTCTAAAACTCGTTTAGCTAACTTTTGTGAACATTACTCATTCATCTCTAGCATTGAACCTATGAAGGTTGAAGAAGCATTGGAGGATCCGGATTGGATAAACGCTATGCATGAAGAGCTACACAACTTTGAGAGAAATCAAGTGTGGACATTAGTCGAGAAACCCGACAACAACCACAACATCATTGGTACCAAATGGGTGTTTCGCAACAAGCAAGATGAAGATGGACAAGTGGTTCGCAACAAAGCACGTCTCGTCGCCCAAGGCTACACACAAGTTGAAGGTATGGACTATGGAGAGACATATGCTCCCATTGCTAGACTTGAGTCCATTCGCATCTTACTTGCTTATGCTAATCACCATAATATCACCTTGTACCAAATGGACATTAACAGTGCTTTTCTAAATGGCAAAATCGAAGAGGAAGTTTATTTTAAGCAACCTCCCAGCTTCGTCAATCCTAAGAAACCTAATCATGTTTACAAACTTCACAAAGCCCTTTATGGTCTTAAACAAGCTCCTAGAGCATGGTATAAATGCTTGACCAAGTTCCTTATTGAAAAAGGCTTTGAAATTGGTAAAATTGATTCTACTCTTTTTACTAAAAGGGTTAATGGAGAACTATTTGTGTGCCAAATTTATGTTGATGATATCATATTTGGTTCAACTAACCCTCATTTTAGTGAGAAGTTTGGAAAGCTAATGTCGGAGAAGTTTGAGATGTCTATGATGAGTGAACTCAAATTCTTTCTCGGTTTGCAAATCAAGCAAACTAAGGAAGGTACCTTTGTCTCTCAAATGAAGTACACCAATGACTTATTCAAGAAGTTTAATATGCAAGAATGCAAAGGTTTGACTACACCCATGCCTACTAGTGGACATCTTGATTTGACCAAAGATGGTGAACCGGTTGATCAAAAGGTTTATCGCTCTATTATTGGTTCATTGTTATATCTATGTGCCTCTCGTCCCGATATTATGCTAAGTGTGTGCATGTGTGCACGATATCAAGCTACTCCTAAAGAATGTCATCTTAAGGCTGTGAAAAGGATAGTGAGATACCTAATCCATACACCAAATTTTGGCATTTGGTATCCTAAGAGGTCCTCTTTTGATCTTGTTGGCTACTCCGATTCGGACTATGCCGGACACAAGGTTGATAGAAAGTCCACTTTGGGTACTTGTCAATTCCTTGGTAGATCTCTTGTGTCTTAGTCTTCTAAGAAACAAAACTCGGTATCCTTATCCACCGCCGAAGCGGAATACAATGCTGCTGGTTCATGTTGCGCTCAATTACTTTGGATGACCCAAACTCTTAAAGATTATGGGATATATGTGAAACATGTTCCATTGCTATGTGACAATGAAAGTGCTATTAAGATTGCTCACAATCCCGTGCAACATTCTCGAACTAAGCATATTGAAGTTCGTCATCATTTCATTCGAGATTATGTTGCAAAAGAGGACATTAACCTTAAGCATGTTCGCACCGATAAGCAATTGGCGGATATATTCACTAAACCACTTGATGAGAAAGTGTTTTGCAGGTTGAGAGGTGAATTGAACATCATTGATGCTTCAAACTCGGAGTAGGAACTCCATTTGATACATGCGGGGCATGAGCCTATGACTAATCCTCGATATTTCTCTTATGATGCTATTCATATGTCTTGGATATATTTGTACCTTGCATGTTATCTAACCCGTGTAGGTACTTGGTTGAATCTAAATATATGAGATTGCAACTCACTCACATCTTGAGCAATCTCTACATCACCAAGTCTCTACACAATGGTGGTTGAAGACAAGGAAGCACGAAACCATTCAAACATATCCTTTGGCAAATTCCATGTTGAGTCTCATGATTGTCATTTTGGATACACAAGTGCTCTTCCTTGCAAAGCTAACCCATGTAGGTAGATGAACTCAAACTCCAAGTGGTGCTCCCAACCCTTGATGAACTACATCAACCTTGAGCAACCCACACAAGTTCAACTACATGAACAAGATCAACACCACCACCCAAGGTATGTTATTCCATCTTAGAGAAGCTTTACTCCAAGTCATGAGTCAAAGCAACTCGACAAGATGTGAATACATCAAAAGGCTTAAACGAAAAATGGTAACCCATTTTGAGCTTAAACGATGAGTATGATCTATGATCAAGTGCTCTCACTTGACTCCTAAGTCAATATACTCTAAGATAGGTGACTTTGTCACCGACCATTTCTAGATGAAGTTCTCTAGTGTTTCTCCGTGCTTTTGCATTTGCATATTTGTTTCCCCTTTCAAAAAAACTTCATCTAGAACTTTTAGTTTCTTTTCTTTCCTTTTTGTTCTGCATTTTCTGCATCCAATTCATTGCAAATCTTTCAGTTAATTCCTTGCATATCCTTGTGAGATCTTACTTGTCTAGTGAGCTGAGGTGACAAGTGGTTTCACTCTGATGAACTCGGTCACACCGGTTTGTTATCTTCGGCCCAACCGAAATCCTTCGGTGCAACCGAAGCACACAACTCGGAGTCACCGATTTCATCACAGGAAAACCAACTTGCCACTTATTCCTGATTTCTGTTTGCTCCAGCTCCACTCAATGATTCTTGTCCTCTACCAGCATCATATTAGACATGCTACTTTGCTCTGTGACTCAAGGACCAACCCATTTGTATCACATGTCCAGAAGAGCCCTTCTTGGAAATTGATGTCAAAGGGGGAGAGAGAGATCACATCAAAGCTTAATCCTTCCTATAGGGGGAGAAAGAGAGAGTACTCAGGGGGAGAGAGTTTCTCAACTAGGAGAAAGTAATATCATCAAAGACCCTAGATGCTTGGTGTTCAAGAGGAGAGATGTCACATGTCTTTAAGAGGGGAAAGACATGTTTGGTTGCTTGCTTTAGCTCAAGCTCTGTTGTTTCTTTTTTTGTTGCTCTGATTTTCTGTTCCCTATCTTCTCCCAATATCCCATGCAGATTCAGGGGGAGCAAGACGTCTAAGGGAAGGAAATCTCTAATTTTATTACATATCTTTACCTTTGGGGGCATGTCTATATCCAATGTGGTACTTAGTACTCACTCTACATGTCATCCCAGTCTTGGTTCTCTTGTGGTTTCTCTTGTTTGCTCTAGTCAGTAGGTGTATCTGTGTTATTTAACCTTGTTTGCGTAGGTTCATCCCATCCTAAGCCAACTCAGGACCACAAGGTAAGTATATGCATCATAGTCATGTGAATGAGAAGTTCTTGCTGATGTACATACTGTTTGCAAGAAGGACTCATGAGCATGAAGGTACATTTCTCACATTCACATCATTTGCTCTAATGCATATAGCCAAGATACATGTAACACATTGCTTACTCTGTCATGTTTACGCATTCACATGCTCCTATATTCAATATTCACATGATTGCATACATGTAGGGGGAGCCTATGCATGTTACATGTCTTTCCAAAGCTTTACTTGCTATTCTCTATATATTATCTAAAGCTTTGATGTATGTTGTCATCAATTACCAAAAAGGGGGAGATTGAAAGCACAAGTGCTCCCTGGGTGGTTTTGCTAATTAATGTCAACATATCTCTTGTTGGACTAACACTTTTACCTAGTATGTTTTAGATAAGTTCAACAATGGAGTGGCATGGACTAGAGGATGTGGAACCCCTTCAAAATGCTAAGGACAAAGGATTGGCTCAAGCTTCAAGATCAAGACTCTACATTTTCTATTTTAGTGATCCAAGATCACATCGAGTCTATAGGAAAAGCCAATACTATCAAGAGGGGATGACGTGTTGCGTAATGGCTTGCTTGCTCAAAGTGCTTAGTGATATGCTCCAAAACCCTCAACTACCTTCCCACATCCACATATGACCTAAACCAAAAGTCAAACTCGGCCCCACCGATTCTTTCTATCCGGAGCCACCGAGTTCAGTTAACATAGCCACTGCCAGAAACTCTAATCAGTTCAGTCTCACCGATGGGATCTCGGTCTCACCGAGATGGGCTTGCAAACTCTCTGTTACCTGTTGCAATATTTTCGGTCCCACCGAGATATGCAATCGGCCCCACCGAGTTTTCTTGGTCAACTCTCTGTTTCGCTTATTACCCAAATCGGTCCCACCGAGTTTGAGTAATCGGTCAAATCGAGTTTTGGTTTTACCCTAACCCTAGCACATCGGTTCCACCGAGTTGAACTAGTCGGTCCCACCGAAAACCCTAACGGTCACTAGGTTTACTAAATCGGTCCGACCGAGTTTTTCCCTTCGGTCTCACCGAGATTGGTAAATTGAGTGTAACGGTTAGATTTTGTGTGGAGGCTATATATACCCCTCCACACACTCCTCATTTGCGAGGAGAGCCATCAGAACATACCTACACTTCCAATACACATTTTCTGAGAGAGAACCACCTACACTTGTGTTGAGGTCAAGATATTCCATTCCAACCATATGAATATTGATCTCTAGCCTTCCCAAGTTTCTTTCCACTCAAATCTTCTTTCCACCAAATCCAAATCCTGTGAGAGAGAGTTGAGTGTTGGGGAGACCATCATTTGAAGCACAAGAGAAAGGAGTTCATCATCAACACACCATTTGTTACTTCTTGGAGAGTGGTGTCTCCTAGATTGGCTAGGTGTCACTTGGGAGACTCCAACAAGATTGTGGAGTTGAACCAAGGAGTTTGTAAGGGCAAGGAGATCGCCTACTTCGTGAAGATCTACCGCTAGTGAGGCAAGTCCTTCGTGGGCGACGGCCGTGATGGAATAGACAAGGTTGCTTCTTCGTGGGTGGAGCCCTCCGTGGACTCGCACAACCGTTACCCTCCGTGGGTTGAAGTCTCCATCAACGTGGATGTACGATAGCACCACCTATCGGAACCACGACAAAAACCTCCGTGTCTCCAATTGCGTTTGAATACTCCAAACCCTTCTCTTTACATTCTTGCAAGTTGCATGCTTTACTTCCCGCTGCTCATATACTCATTGCATGCTTGCTTGATATGTATTGTGTTTGTTAAACTTGTTCTTAAACTCCACTTAAACTTCAGAATATTAAAAACTGCAACTTTTGGCAATTAGTGTCTAATCACCCCCCCTCTAGACACCTCTTCTCGATCCTTTCACAACATCGTCGTTTTATGTAGGGATAACTTAGCTTGCCTTGCTCGGAGTAGCCTCCTCCTCGCGAGGCGCTTGCTTCCTGGTGCCTGCCGAGGCCTCCTTGTCCTGGTAGGCGCTTAGGAACTGCAAAAAAATCGTTAAGAGGCTTATCGTTCACCCGAGCCTTGATCACATGTGCCACTGGCCTTGACCCAGTGCTTCATATCACGGTACCCGAGGGGCACGGATTAGGAGAGGTGCGCCAGCTTGTGAGCTTGAACGAGGGTGCCTCGCGAAAAACAAATGAAAGGCAGAAAAGGAAAAATGCTCACGAGGGCACCCGTCCAGCCCCCTCGCGAGGAATGCGAGAGAGAGCACAGGCTAAACTGAAGACGGAAACAGAGGCAGAAGGCGACCGAACCAAATCAGCGAAGAACACCAGGAGCAAACTTCAATTAGAAGAGGGGCGATCCAACTTCGGAAAGCAAATGAAAAGCCGCATCCGGCACCTAGTCTAGTCTTCATGTCTTCTCACCAGCGTGGAGCTAAGTGCTGCCACTAAGACATGGGAGGGAGCCCCCGAGGCCCAAGGGCAACACTCCTGAGACTCCGTGGCGTGTACAACCCCACTCATTATTACATGAGAGTGTCACGGGCGGAGACCTTCACAGGCACGAGGCCTTGCTTCACAGGCGTTGGGCCTTTCTTCATGGGTAGAACTTCTGGAGGTGCTGGATGTTCCAGGCGTTCTGGATGGGTACCCCGTCCTGTGTCTCCAGGCACACGGTGCCAGGCCTGAAGACATGGACGACCTTGAACGGGCCCTCCCACATGGGTGAGAGCTTATGCAGCCCTTCCTGGAGAGCACCCGCCTCAGGACGAGGTCACCCACCTCGAGCATCCTGGAGCGGACGCTGCGACAGTGGTACCGCCGCAGCGCCTGCTGGTATCTTGCCGCCCACAGTGCAGCTTCGCGGCGGCGTTCCTCCCCCAGCACGAGGTCCATCCTCCGCGTGGCGTCCTACTGTGTCTCATCAAACACCAGGACCCGTGCGGAGCGATGCATGACCTCATGAGGAAGAACCACTTCTGCTCCGTAGACGAGGAAGAATGGGGTCTCGCCCATTGTTTTGGTGGTGGTGGTGCGGATGGACCACATCACGTACTGGAGCTCGTCGTGCCAGCCCCTGCCGCAGGCTTCGAGTTTCTTCTTGAAGGTCCTGGTCATGAGTCCTCTCAGGACCTCTGCGTTGGCACATTCGGCTTGACCATTGCTCCGGGGGTGCGCCACTGAAGCGTAGTAGATCTGCGTTCCAAGGTTAGCACAGTACATTCTGAAGAGATTACTGGTGAACTACGAACCATTATCGTTGATGATGCGGTTGGGGACCCCAAAATGGCTCACGAGACCCTTGATGAACTTGACCGTGGAGCCAGCTGGGATGGTGCGGACGGCTTCCACCTCCGCCCACTTAGTGAACTTGTCAATGGCGACGTAGAGGTATGATAGCTCCCAGGCGCCCGAGGGAACGGGCCCAGGATATCCAGTCCCCAGACTGCGAACGGCCACGAGAGTGGAATGGTCTGGAGGCCTTGAGCTGATTGATGCATTTGCTTGGCGTGGAATTGGCAGGCCTCGCAGGACTTCACCAGCTCAGCTGCGTCATTGAGTGCCGTAGGCCAGTAGAATCTGCTATTGAATGCCTTACCGACGAGGGTTCGTGACGACGAGTGGTGCCCGCAGTCCCTGCCGTGTATGTCGGCTAGCAGCTCCTTCCCCTGTTCCCTGGAGATGCAACGCAGTGAAACGTCATTTGGCCGCTTCCTGTACAACTCATCGTCCTGGATGCAGTATGCCGTGGCTTGCCAGGCCACACGCTCCGCGTCCTCTTTCTTCTCTGGCAGCATCTCTTGCATCAGGTATTCCTTGAATTCCTTGGTCCAGCATCCCTCCTGGGGCTCGAGCGCCAAGAGTAGACGCGCTCCCGAAGTCGGGCCACAGGCTGGGGCTCCCGTGACAGGTGGCTGCGGGAGCTCCTCCTGAGGCTGCGCTATCCTTGAAAGCGGTGGTGCCGCCGATGGATTGAAGAGCCGCTCCTCGAAGACGCCAGGCTCTTGGGGCTGTCGCTTGGATGCCCTTCTGGCGATGTCGTCGGCTTCCTTGTTGGTTCCTCGGGGCACGTGCTGCAACTCCAGGCCCAAGAACTGCTTCTCCACCTTGCGTACTTCCGTGAGGTATGCCTCCATGTGTTCGTCCTTCGGCTCGTATACCTTGTTGGAGAAGTTTATGAGGAGCTGCGAGTCGCCCCTGATGGTGAGACGCTTCACCCCCAGTGCCGCCATAGCCTTCAGACCGGCTATGAAGCCTTCATACTCTGCAATGTTGTTGGAGACCTTCTCGCCCTACTGGAAGCAGAGCTGCACGGCGTAGTAGAGCTTGTCCTGAGTGGGTGAGATGAGCACTGCTCCAGCCCCCGCGCCTTAGCGCGCGAAGGCACCATTGAAATACATGACCCAGCCGTTGGGCGCCTTGCTTCCCGGCGAGAGGGACCGGTCCTCGCCTATTTCAAGCGCCGGGGCGTCCGTCCATTCTTCCACAAAGTCGGCGAGCGCGGCCCTCTTGATAACCCTGGTGGTGCTGAACTCCAACTGGAATGCCTGCAGCTCGATGTTCCACTCGGCGACCCTCCCGACGGAGTTGGGGCTCCTGAGCACCCTCTCTAGTGGGTAGGCCGAGACGACCTTGATGGGGTGGCCTTGAAAGTAGTGACGCAGCTTGCGCGAGGCCACCAGGAGTGCGAGTAGGAGCTTCTGAGGCATGGGGTACCATGCTCTCGCATCTCGCAACACTGTGCTGACGAAGTGTACCGGGTGCTCGACGGGGGTAGGCACACTGATGAGGCTTGCGCCTTCTAGGAGTTGGGGTGCCTCCTTAGGTGGTGGAGCCCCCAACGCTTGATCGCTTGTCGGGGCCTTTGCGGCTTCGGGGGCGTCGTCCTGCTGAGCTTGATCCTCTGCTGTCGCTGCTGCGGTCCTTGTGGCGCCCTCCTGGTCTTGCGTCGCCCCTGCTGGGGGCGTAGCTTGGCGTGATGCGCCCTTGGCTTGGTGTTATTCCTGAACCGCCACTAGAGCCGCGCTGGCGGAGTAGGGAGTGGCGGCAAGATAAAGCACTAAGGGCTCAAGAGGTCGCGACGCCACCATTACTGGAGGGCTGGTCAGGTCTTGAAATGGTCGGTCGGCCTCCGGGGTCCACTCGAATGGGCCCTTCTTCTTCATCAACTTGAAGAAGGGTAGGGTATGCTCTCCCAGCTTGGAAATAAAGCGTCCCAACGCAGTCACCCGTCCAACAAGCTTCTGCATTTCCCTAAGGGTTTGCGGTGGACTCATGTCTTCAATGGCCTTGACCTTCTTTGGGTTGGCTTCGATCCCCCTATGGGACACAAGGAAGCCCAACAGCTTGCCGGAAGGGACGCCAAACACGCACTTCTCCGGGTTGAGCCGCAAGTCCACCTGGCAGAGGCTTTCAAAGGTCTCCTCCAGGTCTTGTATCAAGGTCCTCGCCTCCCGAGACTTCACCACGATGTCGTCGACGTAGGCTTCAGCGTTCCTCCTGAGCTGCTGACCCAACGCGATGTGCATGAGCCGCTGGAAGGTTGCGCCTGCGTTGCGCAGTCCGAAAGGCATGCAAGTGTAGCAGTACACTCCACACGGGGTCAGGAAGGCTATCTTCTCCACATCTTCTACCGCCATCTTGATCTGGTGATATCCTGAGAATGCATCCGGGAAGCACAGTAAGTCGCACTCGGCAGGGAGTCGACAATCTGGTCGATGCAGTCGCACATGACACCCGCAGCCTCCAACTTGCGGGTTTCTTGGACGATGAAAGCTTGCTTCTATGTGGTCTGCCGCCTCTCCTTCTACTTCACGGGGCGCACGTTGGGGCACACCTTCAGGTGGTGCTCTATCACCCCTCTTGAGACCCCCACCAGCTGATCGGGCTCCCAAGCGAACACTTCCTTGTTTGCGCGCAAGAACTTCACCAGCGCCTCCTCTTGACCAGGCTCGAGGTTGGCGCCTATGGTAAAGGTTGCCCTCGAGGACCCGTCCTCCTCGACTGGCACTTGCTTGGTTTCTGCCTTGTCCTGAGTGAAAAACTGCTTCTTCTTGGTTGGTGCGGCTCCCTTGGCCTTGGAGGTATCCGCGTTGGCGGGCTGCGTTGTTGCGGCGGCCTTGAGGGCGAGCTTGAGCGTCATTAAGGCTTCCTTTGTGTCACCAATTACTGTGAGGACACTCTTGCTCCCGGGCATCTTCATGAGGTTGTAGGCCGGATGGGTAGCCGCCATGAACTGAGCCAGGACCGGGTACCCGAGGATGGCGTTGTACGGGAGGCCGATGTGGGCGATGTCGAAGTCGATGAGCTCGGTGCGGTAGTTGTCGCGCGTGCCGAAGGTCACGGGGAGGCGGATCTGACCCAGGGAGCGGGCAGAGCCTCCACCAACCCCTGAGAAAGACTTGCTAGGGCGGAGCCGCTCGAGCGGTACGTGAAGAAGGCTGAAGGCCTCGACGGAGAGCACGTTGAGGCCGGCGCTGCCGTCGATGAGCGTCTTGGTGATGGACACGTGGCAGATGGTAGGCGTGCAAAGCATTGGGAGCACACCTGAGCCGACGGTGGAGGCGGGATGATCCCCTGAGTCGAAGGTGAGGTCGGCCTCGGGTGCGGCCCAGCCCAGCGGAGCCCCCGGGCGCTTGGAAGTGGCACCGATTTGGCGAAAGAACGGTTTGACGTGACGATCAGAGGGTGGTGCTTATGAGCCGCCGAGGAGGGTCGCAACCGCGTGGTGCGCCGGTGCCGAATAGCCCACAGCGAAGAGGCCGCACAACTCCTCCCAAGATGCCACTGTGGATCCGGAGAGGTTGAACAGCTAGGCGCGCGGTGCGCCAGTGAGGGCCATGGGAAGCCAGTTGACCATGACCTTGTCGTCGCCCCGGCCTTAAGGACGGCCTCCTCATACGCCAGCAGGAAAGCCGACGGGTCCGCTGCGGCATCGTAGCGCGGCGGCATCTCCGGCTTGAACTTGGGTGGCCATTGCACTTGCCGCAAGGCGGGAGCAAGGCTCAGAGCCCCCGAGCGCCGTCGTGGGCACCCGTAGATCCAGCCGGAAGGGCGGTGCCAGCCATGGAGAATGGGCGCGAAGACGGTGGAGCGCGAACCGACGGAAGGAAAACTCCGGCGTACCCCTGCCTGGCGCACCAATTGTTGGATTTCGGGTTCCAGCAAAACCCTTAAGGTTCAAACACTGGGGTGCGCGCGAAGATCTCTCCCTCACAGATCACGCCCTCAAGCACTTCGCGATCTCAAAGGCTAGCTCGACGAACTCGCAACACAAGGGACGCAAGATTTATACTGGTTCGGGCCATCGTTGTGGTGTAATACCCTACTCCAGTGTGGTGTGATGGATTGCCTCTTGGGCTGATGATGAACAGTACAAGGGGAAAAACAGCCTCCTAAGGAGAGGTGTTCTTGTGCTTGGTGGGTGTGAGGCTAAGGATGAAATGGCTCCGATCCAAGATGGGGTCCATCCCCTAGCCATGGTGGTGGCTAGTCCTATTTATAGAGGCCTGGTCCTCTCTTCAAATATTGAGCGGGAATGGAGCTAACAACGGCCGATTTGAAAGGGGACAACTAGTACAGTTTATCCTGACAAAAATAGTCTTCGCCTACCAAAGGCTCTGATGGTGACGCCGTTTTGGGCTTCACGGCGACCTCCCTCCTGCCGTCCTGCTGGTCTTGGTCTCGTTGCACCGATATGGAAACCTTTTGCTTGCCGCCTTGGTACTCTTTGTCTGTGCTTGCCTCCTTAGCACCAAAAAGGAAACAATGACACTGTGCGCGCTGGCACCCGCCTAGCGCCCGTCTAATCTCGATCGTCATGGCTCACGTCATTGGAACCTCGCGAGGTTTGCCTGACCTTGATCTCTCCGCCCCTCACGAGCCAGCCTGAGAGGCCGCTCTTGAGGAGGTCTTATGTCGTCCGCTTCGCGAGGCTTGGCCTCTCGCGAGGATCTTGAATGCTTGTTGGTGAAGATGGGCCGTACGGGCCCGCTTGCAGAGCCACGCCGTGGCCCGCAGGCAGGCAAGTCTGGAGACACGCAATTTCCAGTACGTCGATAATTTAGATGTCCAAATGATCTAGAAATCGAAGCAGACCTCATGCAATAAATTATCTACAATCCAAAAATATTTTTTAAGCTTTTGTAAATTATTTTCTGACCAGGTATATATAAGTATGGGCACCGAATCGCTGCACTTGATAATAAGTCCCTTCCCGGAGGAGAACTTTTGGTGTATGGGAACATATGCACCCTATATAGAATTTTTTTTAGTAATTCAGCAAAAAGTCAAAAATTCCTGAAAATATTTTTGAAATAAACTTGACCTTCTATTGTACTCGTGAGAAATAAAATCCAAAAAAATATATCCTTTTGACTTCTTTTCAAAAAGACAATTTTTTGGCTGAAATAGTGTGAATAGTGACATATAATAGGAAATAAATTTTGTCTTTTTTACTGTGAGGTCAACTTTTGTATTTTTTTCGTCGACATTTATATATCAGTGCAAAAGTAAGTCAAGTGTTTTGTCCAAATAGTTCTTACCTATTTTGACTTTTTATTAAAATATTAAAAAAAATCCCCATATAAGGTGCATATACAAGTGTATTTCCCGTCTCTTCCCGTGTTAAAAAGAAAAGAGAGAGTAGGCAGGCAGATGGGATGGGGTGCAGGGCTTGTTTGTGCCTGTGCGTGCGGGGTGCTCACGTCTCCGGCCTCGGGCGTTGCCGTTGCTCCTCGCGAGCGCGCTGCCGCCGATGACATGTGAACACGTCGCCATCCCCGCCCCGCAGCACGGAACCAGAAAAAGGAAGCTTTGGCGCCGCGCTCCTGCTGGCGACTCCCCTGAGCCCCAACAAAACCCAGGCAAAATCGAAACCGTCGCCACCCAAATCACACCCAAACCCTCGAGCCGCTTCCCAATCCCCAGCTCCCTACTGCCCCTCTTCCCCCGATGGCCGACGCCGCCTTTCCCTCTCCCGCGATGTTGCCGCCGTCCGATTCCGACCTGCTCCTGCCGCCCACCGACGCCCCGACCCCCGAAGCCGCCGCCAGGACCCCCAACCTCCCCGACACCCCCGCCTCCGCCGCGGATCCAGAGACCCCCTTCTCCGACGCCAACACCGCCTCCGACGCCGACGTTTCCGCCGTCGCCCCGCTCTACGCGGCGGCCGTGGATGACGCCGAGGACGACGGGATCAACGACCCCTCGGGCGCCGCCAGGAAGCACATGACCCTCGCGCCCCCGGCTCCGCCAACCAAGAAGTCCAAGAAGAAGGGCGGCAACTGCGTCTGGACCAGGCCCAACTCCCGCAAGGGGAAGAAGAAGGCCAAGCCGCCCGGCCACGCCGTCGCCGGCGGCGCCGGCGCCAGCGGAGCCGGCCGCCCCAGGCCCTCCTGTGGCGAGGACGAGTTCCTCCTCACCCCGGCACCCCGCCTCGCGGCCGAACGCAACGACGACGGGCCCGAACTGCCTGTGCTCCTCTCGCGTGTCTACAAGTCCGAGAAGATCGAGGTCTCGGAGGATCGCCTAACCGCAGGCAGCACCAAGGGCTACCGCATGATACGTGCCACCCGTGGCATTGCATCCGGTGCTTGGTATTTTGAGGTCAAGGTCATGCACCTTGGTAGCTCCGGCGCCACCCGTCTCGGCTGGGCCACCAACAAGGCTGACATCCAGACACCTGTGGGTTGCGACAGCTTTGGTTTCAGTTACCGCAGCGTTGATGGCTCCAAGGTGTACAAGGCCTGGAGGGACAAGTACGCCAATGAAGGGTATGGTGAAGGAGATGTCCTAGGCTTCTACATTTCTCTGCCTCAGGGCGAGCTGTATGAGCCCAAACAACCTGACCTGGTTAAGTACAAGGGGATGCCTTTCCATGCACAAGGTCTCAAGGATGAGAAAAAGACGCCGGATCCAGTTCCTGGTGAGTAATCTTTCTTAAGGTTCCTCTTCATATGTTCATTCTTTATGCTAAACTGCAGGAATGGAGTACTTAGGTTTTAGGATAACATATTCAACAGAGTAATTCTTTAATGTGAAATTGTGAATATATGGCTACTCGATTTTGTATGTATGTTAGTTACTAGAAAAGTTTATAGATCGTCGTATGCAGCAATTATGTGCTTATCTCATTTGTCATTTGTCCTCGTACTGTCCATGCTTCACAACTGCAGCAGCAGCTACGAAGCCTCTTTTTGAAATGGGTGCATTCTGTCTTTTTCAACCTTATGACTTATGCAAGTTCCAAATACCTGTGTGGGCACTGGGATACTTATATGTGTTCCAAATCTCCATTGCACATACTAGAACTTACGACGTGTTTGGTTCGGCGAATTTGGTGCGGTTTCCAATTCCCACACTTTCTGGAAGTGCAGAATGCGTTTGGTTTGCATACTACGCCTTCTGTAGTAGCGATTTCCGATGTGCGGTTTTGCAAAGTCGGAACCAGCTGAGCGGAAGGTGGTTACGAAACTGGACAAGACCGAACGAACCAAACAAAGTCAGTATCCTGTAAAGAAGAATCAGAAGCGACACTTACCTATTTCCGAAACCCATTACATTACCTGAGCAGGAACCAAACGCGTCGTTAATTTCATTTCACTCACTCATATTGTGATATTTCCCATAGGTAGTCACCTAGTCAACCTAATAGGTGATATTATTTCCTTTGAAGTATGGAGCGGCATTTGATGCAGAAGCATGATGATGGATGCAGCATACTGTCCATTGACTAAAGCATAAAAAGAAAATCAATCAAGTGGCATTTAGTTGTCAAATGACATCGCCTAAAACGCAGCAGTTGCAATTCATACAAGTTTCTCAATTCTTATATGAATTTACTAAATTAGTTTCTGTCAAGGATGGTGTATATTGTTTCAGATATCAAAATGTAAGCTCTCAATGTCCATGTTCCACGAAAAGCTTTGCAATTCTGACCTTTGCTAGCCCCTTCTGCACAGTGGACTCCACTACTCACCACCCCTTCATACGAATGTATCATCTGCTTTTCCGGCACATCATAGTTATTCTGGTTCGGTTGCTTCTGCACATTCTGATTCTCAATCAAACCATGTCTTTGTTAGCCCATTGGTATGAATTCAAAGTTTATGACGTTGTGGTTAATTTCTTGTTCATGCATTTTTGCATATCTAGTCTATCATAGCACCTTCATGTCTTGCATCATTAGTGAAATCAGAAATTTCATTGTTATGTTTACAAGGATTTAGTTACCCTTGTAGCTCTGATTGAGATTTTCAATAGTGGGGTGTTCAGTACATATACAGTCAACAGACCCTATAAGAAAGGTGTTTCCTTGGTGTTTTTGCAATTTGAAATAAAGAATCCCAGCTATTGTTTTCTTGCCCTTGCATGCCACTTCCTGCTTCCAACTTCTCCAAACTCTATTCATAGGGCCTGTTGTCTTGTTATTGACTTCAATCTAACTGCAAATGTAGGAAGTGAGATAGTTTACTTCAAGAACGGGGTATGCCAAGGCACGGCCTTTGAGGATATTCCTGGAGGGCGCTACTACCCAGCTGCATCAATGTACTCACTGCCTGATGAGCCAAATTGTGAGGTCAGGTTCAACTTTGGGCCTGATTTCACGTTCTTCCCTGAAGACTTCGCAGACCGTCCTGTCCCTCGGCCAATGAGCGAGGTACCTTACCAGGCATATGAGCTGAAGAATGAGGGACCTGCTGAAAATGGTAATGCTGAAAAGGCTGGTTAGTGTAGTTATCTTGCTGTTTTCATTATTCTGTCAAACATACCCGTGGAGTCCACTAGCTAATTTATTTAGTGCTATGGCGAAGCTTACTGACGAACTTACCTTATCCTAGTTAAAATGCAGCAAACTGGCTGACGGCTGCTGCTTGTTTCTTGATTATTATGGCGAAGCTTACTGATCATATTTTATTGCATCCTAATTAATTAAATTACAGCAGACATGTTGATGGCTGTAGCGTGTTTATTAATTGCATTGCGAAGTTTATTCATGAATATATATTTATCTGGCTAGAATGTATGATACGGTGATGTACCAGGTTTAGGACCAGAGTTATAAACATACCGATTTGCGAAAAAAGCTTCTAGAGTGTTGTTTGGAACACGTGAAATTTTCTTGAATTCTGCAGGAATTGTATTTTTCTTGTGAAATTTCTGTGTTCTAGATGAAGCGGGTGCTTGTGGGTCAGCAAGCAGTTTTGTCTCTCCGTTTACCACTTAGTTCTCCACGTATGACAATTCAAAAAAAAAATGTTTATATGTAGCTAACCATTGTGTTCTAAGCTTGGCCTTTTTTTTGAGGGGAAATGCCTATTCGGCGCACTTTATTTAGAAGCCAACAAAGTTACATCATGAATAAAAAATGGAAGTAAAAACTAGGGGGGACATCATCCCAAAAAATAAAAGACTTCGACTCATGAATGTTTTGCTAAGTTGTTCTAAGCTTGGCGGGCTAAGTTGCATTTATCGTATCCCGTTTGATCTTGTTCAACGGAGCTCCTAAAACTGATCTTTATATAGCGGTTCGGACGGGCCTTTTCAGCTCCCGTGCTCGGATGAGCCCGGGAGTGAACAGTAAAATCATTAAAAATACAAAACAAATTCAAACAATTCTGATATTTTTTGTGCTAAAGCTGCTTGAGTGTGTGATGTTCATGCCAAATTTCAGAATATTTGGACATTTAAGTAGCTCTTAGCAAAAAAGACAAATTCGGGGTCTGAAAAAGTTTATGTTTTATACTATTCGGACCTGAATTTGTCCGAGAGCTACTCAGATGTCCGAATGCTTTGAAATTTGGCACGAAAATCACACACTCAAGCATCTTTCACCACAAAAAGTTATGATTTTTTTTGAATTCTTTGGTATTTATTTTTATTTTACTGTTCATTGGTGTAGATGAGCTCGGTTCCAAATTGGATATTCGTTTCTTTCAAAACATTTCTCTATTCTTTTCCTTACTCTTGCAGAGCCCAAGCGCAGCGTGTCAACTTAGGGCTCCTTTGGTTCCAAGGAATTTTACGGTGTTTAGATCTTTTTCTCTACGGTGGTCGTTTGATTAGCATGATTGGAATTATTAGGAATTTTTACATAGAATTATTTTTCCTTTTTGGTGCTATCAGACACTTTTCCATCCAAATTCCTATAGTTTCGTAATCTTGTACTGTTCACTAGTCCATAATACTCTCTTCCCGCATTCTGGGAATCCCGTGAATCAAAGAGATTCTAAGGGCATCTCCAACTATCCTCAGACCTTGCGGGCCGCGATGTTTAGACCGCGGAAGCCATTCAACGTGGATCTGTATCGGTCTGCATGACGGTCCTTATGTATTTTCACCCGCAAATTGAAGACAAACATGAGGATGCTTTGCAGGAGTTTGGACAGCTGCCACGCCCACTTCTGACTGCCTTGGCCCACTCAAACCCACTCCCTCGTCCGCACGCGCTTCGTGTCCAAAATGATTAGCGCCGCTCCAAAGCGTCAGTGCCCGCATTCATGCACGGCCAGAGCGGACACGACCGCTCACTGGCGTCGGCATTGAAGCGGTCGGAATCAATCCGGCAGGAATCCATTGTGCCCGCCCGAGTGGCGTCTGGATCCCGAGAGGAGTCCGCCCAACAACTGTCGGAATCAATTCGGCAGGAATCCATTGCGCCCGCCCAAGTGGCGTCTGGATCCGGCGCGTGGTGCGTCGACGTTGCTTCGTCGGAATGTGGTCCGTCTGGCGCCCCAACGCTATGGCGAAGGCGCAACCCATTCGTTGGTGCACCGAGTCGGAGGTAAATGCCCGAACTTATGGCCGTCCGATGGGAAGGCTAATATGGCATGACATGTCCTCCTCACGAGGCAACGACAACCCTCACGATAGAGGTCGGTGAGGCAGAGTTGCACGCCGCACAGTCACTACAGGGTGACCGACAACCCTTGGTATGACAATTGCTCATGGTGGACGTGTTGGGCCCTGGCCACGATGGATCTATTGTGGACCTCACATTGACTGGCGACGTGCAGGCCATGGGCTCCGATGAGGAAGAGTATGCCATGGGAGACGGCGGCTCCTCGAGTCCCATGAGCTGGTTCGTGTCCTATGTCCTATTCTACCCGTCGGTGACCACACCTTCATTTCAAGGGGCTTAGCCGGCCTCCACACATGGACACAATCATAGGCAGACGAGTGCTGGCGAAGATTTAGATTAGGTTTTATATTGTATGGATTTAAGGATTTTTAATGGAGGAATCCGGTTGTGAAAGAGGAAAGATGAGGTGTGAACAATCACTATTCGTGGACGCGCCCGGTATGTCCGCGGATCATTTGAGGGGCCAGATTTACTGTATGTGGTTGTAGATGCCGTGAGGCAGCATATGAGATTGAATGGTAATCGATATTGGCAATTGCTCAAGCTCTCCAAGCTTAGGTGGATGTAGGTAGCACCTCGGTGCTGCCTCCTTGCTACATGCCCTAAGACCCGCCCTAAGCGGATCAATAATACTACACCTACATAACTCTTTACGAAGCTTTATGTAATCCTTTCAACCAACTAATCTCCCCCCTGATTTTCGGGGGGTGGGCCCGTCCCTCTCCCTACACCCAATAATAATGCTCCACATTGGTCAGCCCGTTAGTTTACATAACTTTTTTACGTATGTCTAGCATTGCTCCAAGCGGATCTTTTTCAAAGGAATCAAGAGCACACATTGTGTATAGTGGTGTTAGGGCATCTCCAAGGCGGACTTGTAAACGTCCGCAACTGTCCGGGCTGCGCTGTCGGGACCGCGGAAGCCATCCAACGCGTGTCTGTATTGATCCGCAGGGCGATCCAGACGCGGTTTCTCCTGCAAATTAGAGACAAAAGTGTGGAGCTTTGCGGGAGTCCGGACACCCGAAACATAGGACTCCGACACCCCCGGCCCACTCAATCCCCTTCCCGGTCCCATTTCCTTCCACTCTGCCTCTTCTCCCCCTTGCTTTGCATCTACACCCTCCACCTCCGCCGTCGTTGTTGTTCGTCTCCGGTCGCCACAGAGGCATTGCTGGACATCCGTAACCAGCACCTACACGACCGCTCGCCGTTCTGACGGAGCTTTTAGCCCTGGAGCCGTTTGTACCCAGGTACACTCCGCCCCTATAGACGTTCTCCATGGCGGACACCACGCCTGGCAGGTGTTCGGTCAAATGTCATTGAGCTTATTTTCAAATGCTACATCGTTTTTTAGAGTTCGAAGGATGGTGAGCTACTCGACCATGGATGATGAGTTGTTGTGCTACGCGTGGCTGGCCGTATCCACATATTTCATAGGCAGGACCAAAGGGACGCCCTTCTGGGAGCAAGTGCATGAAAATTTTCATGCCGAAAAGCACATTTCACACTACGACATGTACATCACTCAACGACGCAAAGTGAGGCCGTTGTCGTATCGCTGGCGCGCTATCCAGGTCAGCGTCATCAAGTTTTGCAACTTGGTTAGTCAGCTCAAGGCAAGGTGGCCATTGCACACAGACATGGAGGAAATGGTAAGTTTTACTTCCTCTTGCTCAAGTTGTTGATTGATTCATTCACTCAATGTTGGTGTACACATTATATGTAACCCGCATGCGCCGTCGTGGTGTACCACAGGTCAAAGGGATGGCCATTTACGTGCACACACTATTGGATGAAGCTGAAGGGGAAGTATGTGTGGGAGTACATGACCCGTTCATGAAAAACTTGTTTGACATCCGGGATCTAGTCGAATTTGAGACCTTGTTGTACTAGAATTAATTTGCATCCTATGTGTGGATGATTCGTGGCCCATAATTCCTTCCACCTCTTGGCCTTTTTAGGCCCATAGATATTTAAATTAAATATAAAATGTTATAAATACTTCTAGACCATTTGAAAGATAGAGAAATGGGTCTAGAAGGGGGGGAGGAGGGTGATTAGACCCTTAACAAGTAAACATGACAGTTTTTAGAATTCTTCAAGTTAAGGTTGAGTTTAGCGCATGTTAATAGGCACACAATGCATTTTACACAAGCATAGCAAGAGTATGGGCAGTGGAAAGAGTAAAGCACGCAAGTGCAAGAATGTAAAGTGATGGGAATTGGAAAGTGCAAACGCAATGGAGACGCGGAGATTTTTGGCGCGGTTACGATAGGCGGTGCTATCGTACGTCCATATTGATGGAGACTTCAACCCACGAAGGATAACGACTGCGCGAGTCCATGGAGGGCTCCACCCACGAAGGGTCCATGAAGAAGCAACCTTGTCTATCCCACCATGGCCATCGTCCACGAAGGACTTGCCTCACTCGGGTAGGTCTTCACGAAGTAAGTGATCTCCTTGCCCTTACAAACTTCTTGGTTTAACTCCACATCATGTCAGAGGCTCCCAAGCGACACCTAACCAATCTAGGAGACACCGCTCTCCAAAAGGTAATAGATGGTGTGATGATGATGAACTCCTTGCTCTTGTGCTTCAAATTATAGTCTCCCCAACATCAACTCTCTCACACAGATTTGGCTATGGTGGAAGAAGGATTTGAGTGGAAAGCAACTTGGGGAAGACTAGAAATCAAGATTCAAATGGTAGGAATGGAATCTCTTGATCTCAACACATGAGTAGGTGGTTCTTTCTCAGAAAATGAGTAGTGAAAGTGTAGGCACGTTCTGATGGCTCTCTTACTGAGTTAGAGGGGATGGAGACGTGTATATATATATAGCCTCCACACGAAATCCAACCGTTACACACTTTTGACTCAACTCGGTGGCACCGACCTGTGTAAAAGATATGAATGTTGGAGGTCTCGGTGGGATCGAGCGGAAACAACTCGGATGGACCGATGTGCAATGGTTAGGGCAAACCTTGTTTCGGTGGCACCGATTGCATCAACTTGGTAGGACCGAAGTGAAGCAATAAGGCAATAAAAATTTGGCAAGCCATCTTGGTGGCACCGATCGGAAAACTCGGTAGGACTGAAATAATTGCAACAGGTTCCAGAGAGTTGGCAAGGCCATCTCGGTGGATCCGATTTGTTAGGGTTTGGCCGTGGCAGTGTCCAGATGAACTCGGTGGGTCCGGATAGGGAAGTTTTGGTGGGACCGAGTTGGAATTTAGGGTTTTGGACAGATTTGGATAGAGAAAGTGGTTGAGGGTTTTGGAGCAATATCACTAAGCACTTGAGCAAATAGATCATAATCAAAACCTCATCCCCTTTTAACGGTATTGGATCACTTAACCAAAAATGTAGAGTCTTGAGCTTTTGCCAATCCATGTCCTTAGCATTTTGAAGGGGGGCCCACATCCTCTCACCCTTGCCATGCCACTATTGAACTTGTCTGAAATATTCTATATAGAACTATTAGTCCAACAAAAGATATGTTGTTATTAATTACCAAAATCACCAAGCGAGCACTTATGCTTTCAACCTCCCCATTTTGGTAATTGATTACAACATACATCAGAGCTTCAAGTAATAATGTGATGAGTAGTATATTAAAGCTTTGAAGAAACATGTAACTTGCATAAGCTCCCCCTACATGTGTGTAGTCATGTATATGATAGAATTAGAAGATATGTGAATGCACAACATGACATAATGAGTAATGAGTTACATGTATCTTGGCTATATGCATCAGAGCGAAAAGAATGAAAGATGTACCTTCTTGTTTATGATTCCCTCTTGCAAATAATATGTGCAAAAGTTAGATATCATCATGCACATGAGTGAGATGCATATACTTACCTTGTGGTCCTTGAATTGGTTCTTGAAGAAGTAAGCTTGAGAAAACAGGGTTAGATAACACAAGAGAACTTCAATCAAGAAAGAGACCTCAAGATCCACAAGAATACCAAGACTGGGATGACATGTAATTTGATGGCTGTCACGGAGTGAGTACTTTGTTTAAATATAGACATGTCCCCAAAGAATTAAAGATCTGCAATAAATTTCCAAGGATTTTTCTCTCCCCTAAACATAATCTTCCTCTCCCCCTGAATCTAGCATTGGATAATGGGAGTGGTAGGGTCAGATAAAATCAGAGCAAAATAAATTGAAGCAAAATATACTCAATTAAAATAATTGGCATGTTTCTCCCCTCTTAGAGACATGTGAATTCTCTCCTCTTATGATAGTGCATATCTCTCTTTCTTTCTTAGAAGAGCTTAAAATATGATAAGCTTTTGATATGCATTTATCTGTAAGGATAAGCTTTGATGTACATCTCTCTCCCCCCTTTGACATCAATTTCTAAGAAGGGTAGGCTTCAAGGGTATGAGTTAAGTGAGTGCGGTCCTGCAGAGGCACAACTAGGCAGAATGCAACTTTAGATCTAGATAGAGGGAAAGAATCATTGAGTGGAGCCGGAAAGAATAAAAAGTAAAATGTGGCAAAATGCTTTCTTAGCAGTGAAATCGATGGCGTCGATTTGTGTCGATCGGTGACCCCAAGATAGTGAAGTCATAGATAGACCATACCGGTGGAGCCGAATTAGTCCAGTTCGGTGAAATCGATGAACTGCGTACAAGTTTTACTTGCACTTCGGTCCAACCGATAAGCTTTTGATCTGAGTGGTCGAGTTCAATGCAGAGGGAAAACTTTGTCATCTCAGCTCACTTGCAATAGAATGTTCACAAAGATTTTCAAGGAATTTTGATAGAATTTGCAATGAATTTTGTAAGTGCATCTAGTGCCCCTTAGTGATTTTGGTGTATTGAAGACTTATAGGTTAAGGGACTAATGCGTGTGTGAGTGTACACAGGTCTATAAGTCTATGAGGAGTTTGATATTTACAGGAAAAGTCGACCCCTAAAAATGAATATCTTCGATTGAAGATTTTGGTATTTCTGAAGACTTTCATGAAGACTTTGAAAGTGAAGAAATTGGTGTGTCCGTGAAGACTTGATATTCATGCGAGAAATATGAAGCTTGAAGACTTTCGTGTTCATAGTTTTGTTTTTCCTCTTCCTTGAGTCATAGGAAACACTGTACTGTTAAAGGGGGTCAAGGAAATACTAAGGAAACATTTCCATGTGATGCTCAACTCAAAATCCTACACCTACCAATCCCTTCGAGCGAAGCCATTGGAAATCTCATACAGTTCAGTCAATTTCTTCAGTGACAGAGACGAAGTTCTTCTGGTCTCTGAGGAATTTGTCCTGACTGAGGAGTTAGGAATTCGCCAGTGCGGATTGCCTACACAGTGAGGAACATGATAGCCCTGAGGATTTTGCTACTCAAAATTCCGACCGTTGCTGTGCCATGCGCCAGCTGTTCCAAAATATCTATCCACCTAACGGTCATATCATTGAAGGGCATTTATGTCTTATCATGTCGGGCTGCTCCCTAGGCTATAAATAGCCGCCCCCTACAACCACTAGCTGGTTGGCTGCTCCGAGAGAAACTGACACTTGTCATTTGAGAGCAACCCATCCTTCGAGGACTTTGAGCGAAAATCATCAAGTGAGGAAAAACCAAAAACCCCAAACCCAAACACCTACAAACCCCAAGTGATTGAGCATCACTGAAGAGATTGATCTTGAGTGGATCCGACGCTTGTTACCTTTGAAGACTGTGCTTCTTCCAGACGGTTAGGCGTCATGGTCTAGAGCATCCAAGAGGAATTGTGGATCGCCGAGTGACCAAGTTTGTGAAGGTTTGGAAGTCGCCTGAAGACTTACCACGAGTGATTGGACGAGGTCTGTGTGACCTTAGTTCAAGGAGAATACGGTGAGGACTGGGTGTCTTGGACTAAGTGTCCTTGACTGGGTGTCCGGGACTGTGTGTCCTCGAGTTTAAATACTCAGCCGCTCCAACCAGACGTACAACTGAGACAGCAGTTGGAACTGGTCTACCAAATCATTGTCTTCACCGAGCTTACTGGTTCTATTTCCTCAACTCTTTCATTTCCTCATAACTGTGTTGTATGTTTGTTCATATCTGTGTTTGAAGACTTTGACTGAAGACTTTCTCAATTTCCTCAGTTCAATTTCTTCAATCTGTTTGTCTTCATCCCGTGTTATCCTGTGATTACGCTTCCTGTACTCTGTGCCTGTCTTCATTTCATCATGATGACTATGCTTGTATTCTGTTGTGTTTACTTTTGAGTACTTATTCCGCTGCTAGTAGTTCTTCGCTAAGGAATTTCCTCACCGGCAAATTCCTCAGTGAAGAATTTCATAAAAATCGCCTATTCACCCCCCCTCTAGTCGATATAACGCACTTTCAAATTTGAGTTAGAGAAAAGAGAAATTACAAAAAATAGAAAAGGATCTAGATGAAGTTCTTTAAAAAAAGGAAAACACTATAGCAAAAGAAATGCTAAAGAAGTGCAGCTAAGGAAAGGAAACACTAGAGAACTTCATCTAGAGGGGGTCGGCGAGAAAGTCACCTATGTTAGAGTATATTGACTTAGGAGTCAAGTGATATCACTTGATCATAGGTCATACTCATCGTTTAAGCTCAAAATGGGACGACCATTTTCATTTAAGTGTCTTAATGTATTCACATCGTGTTTAGTTGCTTTGACTCATGACTTGGAGCAAAGCTTCTCTAAGATGGAAGGACATACCTTGGGTTCGTTGTTGAACTTGATCATGTAGTCGAACTTGTGGTGGATGTTCATATGTATTGAGTTGGGAGCATCTGTTTTGTATTTGAAGCTCATCTTTCTACATGGTTTAGTCTTGCAAGGAATAACACTTATGTATCCAAATTGACAAGAGTGAATTACATCATATGAATATTGTCAAAGCATATGTAGAATGTAGACTTGTTCCTTGATCACAACAACCAAAGCATAAATACTTGGTCATGACAAGATTGCTCAAGATATGAGTGATTTGCAATCTTATGGAATGAGGCTCATCCAAGTACCTACAAGGGTTAGATACCATACAAGGATGCAAATGTATCCAAGATAAATGATCATCATCATAAGAGAAATATCAAGGATTAGTCACATAGGCTCATGCCTTGCATGTATCCAAATAGAAGCTCTACTCCAAATTTGAGGCATCAATGATGTTCAACTCACTCCTTAATTGACAAAATATCTTCTCATCAGGAGGTTTAGTGAAGGTATCCGCCAATTGCTTGTCGGTACGAATATGCTTAAGATTAATGTCACCTTTAGCAACATGATCACGAATGAAATGGTGACGAACTTCAATATGCTTAGTTTGAGAATGTTGCACGGGTTTGTGTGCAATCTTAATAGCACTTTCATTGTCACAAAGCAATGGAACATGTCTCACATTGTATCCCATAATCTTTGAGAGTTTGGGTCATCCAAAGTAATTGAGCACCACATGATCCCGCAACAATGTATTCTGCTTCGACGGTGGATAATGATACCAAATTTTGTTTCTTGGAGGACCAAGAGACAAGGGATCTACCAACAAATTGACATGTACCCGAAGTGGATTTTCTATCAGCCTTGTCACTGGCATAGTCCGAGTCGGAGTAGCCAACAAGATCAAAAGATGACCTCTTAGGGTACCAAATGCCAAAGTTTGGGGTATGAATCTAATATCTCACTATCCTTTTCACAACCTTAAGATGACATTCTTTTGGAGCAGCTTGATACCATGCACACATGCACCCACTTAGCATAATGTCGGGACGGGAGGCACAAAGAGACAATAATGAACCAATCATAGATTGGTAAACCTTTTGACCAACCGGTTTGCCATCCTTAGTCAAGTCAAGACGTCCACTAGTAGGCATGAGTGTTTTCATACCTTTGCTTTCTTGCATGTTGAACTTCTTGAATAGATCCTTGGCATACTTTGTTTGTGAGACAAAGGTATCTTCCTTAGTTTGCTTGATTTGCAAGCCAAGGAAAATTTTGACTTTACACATGATAGACATCTTAAACTTCTCCGACATCAACCTTCCAAACTTCTCACTAAAATGAGGGTTAGTAGAACCAATTATGATATCATCAACATAGATTTGGCACACAAATAATTCTCCATTAACCCTTTTAATGAAGAGAGTTGAATCAATTTTCCCAATTTCAAAACCTTTCTTAATGAGAAACTTAGTCAAACATTTATACCAAGCTTTAGGGGCTTATTTAAGACCATAAAGATCTTTGTGAAGTTTATAAACATGAGCGGATTTTTTGGATTAACAAAGTCGAGAGGTTGTTTAACATAAACTTCCTCCTCAATTTCACCATTTAGAAAAGCACTTTGAATATCCATTTGGTATAAGGTGATATCATGGTGATTGGCATAAGAAAGTAGAACGCGAATGGACTCAAGTCTAGCAACGGGGGCATATGTCTCACCATAGTCCATACTTTTGACTTGTGTGTAGCCTTGAGCAACGAGATGGGCCTTGTTGCGTACCACTTGTCCATCCTCATCTTGCTTATTCCGAAACACCCATTTTGTTCCAATGATTTTTGATCATCCTTGGGCTTCTCAACCAATGTCCACACTTGGTTTCTCTCAAAGTTGCCTAGCTCTTCGTGCATAGCATTTATCCAATCCGGGTCTTCAAGGGCTTCTTCTACCTTCATAGGTTCAATTCTAGAGATGAATGAGTAATGTTCACAAAAATTAGCCAAACGAGTTTTAGAGCGAGTGATTCTCCCGGTGTTAATGTCGTCAGGGATTTATTCAACGGGATGAGTGAGACTCTTGCTCTAACTCGTGAGAGCTTTTGCTTGGGCTGTGGTGGAACATACTAATCATCATATTCTTCTTCTTCATTGTTGGCGGTGTCGTTGTTCGCTTGTGGAGGTGGAGAAGGAGGTCGAGGTGGATCATCTTGTTGTACCTCCTCATTTCCTTCGTCAGACGTGTTCCACTTGTGGATGCCTCCATGTCAACTTGTGGTTCACCTTGGTGTGAAGTAGCGGCTTCCACTTGAATGGACGAAGTGCTCTCCTTCACCGCTATTCAATGGATCTTGCCGATAGACAGATCCTGAATTGCTTCCAAGGGGTCTTTGTCTCCTACATCAATTGGCGGTTGCTCTACTTGTGAGCCGTTAGATTCATCAAACTTCACATCTACCGTCTCTTCAAGCTTTTGGGTGAAATTGTTGTAGACACGGTAAGTGTGAGAGTTTGAGCCATAACCGAGTAGAAACCCTTCATGAGATTCAGGAGAAAATTTCGAACGATGATGCTTATCAAGAATGTAAATTTTGAACCAAATACTCAAAAGTATCCAACTTGGGGTTTGTTACCAGCGAGTAGCTCATATGTCATTTTACCAAGAAGCTTGTGAAGATATAGTCGATTTGTAGCATGACAAGCTGTTTCAACCGCTTCCGCCCAAAATTGTCTTGGCGTCTTGTATTCATCTAGCATCGTTCTCACCATCTTAATAAGATTCCGGTTCTTCATATCAACAACTCCATTTTTTTGAGGTGTGTACGTAGCCGAGAACTCATGTGAGATGCCTTCTTTGTCAAGAAAGGTATCCACATTTGCGTTCTTGAACTCCGTTCCATTATCGCTCCGAACCTTCTTGATCTTCACTTCAAATTTATTTTGGGCCTTCCTAGCGAAGTTCTTGAAGATCTTTTGAACCTGCGAATTGTCATCAGGAAAGAACACCCACGTAAACCTGGAAAAATCATCAACAATGACCAAACTGAAAGAGTTACTACCAAGGCTAGCTCTTGTAAGCATTGGGACCAAAGAGATCCATATGGAGTAGCTCAAGCGATCTTCTCATGGTCATGATGTTCTTCACGGGATGACCTCCTCCAACTTGTTTTCCTTCTCGCAAGCACTACAAAGTCTATCCTTGTCAAATATAACATCTTTAACACCAAGGATATGATCACCTTTAATGAGTTTATCAAGATTTCGCATGCCAACATGTCCTAATCTTCTATGCCATAACCAACCTTTAGAAGGTTTTGCAATTAAACAACTATAAGCTTGGGCTCTCTTAGTGAAATCAACAATGTATAGATCAGCTCCACGAATGTTGGTAAAGACTATATTATGATTATCTCGATGAAACACTTAGCAATCTACTTCGGTAAATAGAACATTGAAACCAAAATCGGCTAATCTAGATATGAAAAGAAGATTGTAACCAAGAGATTCAACGAGCATAACATTTTGAAAAGAACTATCATTGCATAAGGAGGCCAAGTACCTTACCCTTGGAGTTATCTCCAAAAGTCACATACTTGCGTGGACCATCATTTTTATCAAGCTCACGGAACATGTCTTTATCTATGGTCATGTGATCGGTGCATCCACTATGAAGAATCCACCCTTTTCCTTTGACCATGTAATTTCGAAGATTTGCCATGAGACTAAGATTCCTCATATTCTTCTCATATTCGATGTCGAATTCTTCGTCCTCATCATAATAGCCATGCTCAATATCAACATGACCATCACGTAGTTCAAGTGATTCATTAGATTTATGACCATGACAATGTGCAAGTTTATGAATTTTAATGGTTTCCATGAAAATGTTGCTAATGGTTCCAACATCACCCTTAGCACGCGTAAGATCACGGAGCTCAAATAGACATTCATCAAACTTAGGATCACTAGGCTTCATCTTATAAAAGGCAATGGACTTATGAATAATTTCATTTAGTTTTTTCAAGGAATAATTTGGAAAGCGTTCCTCAAGATAATTCCATATAGTGTATGCGCGTTCAAGGTTTTGCAAGCAAACAAGCATATTTATAGGTAATCCTCTAATGATAGGATTAACAGTTCTAAGATTGAGAACCATGTCAAGATACTCATCGGGGGTAGGATGCAAAGGATCAATGGGAGGCACATACGGGCTAAGAATATACTTGCTCAAATTATATTCATTGAAGATCTCAAGCATTTCAGTTTTCCAAGAACCATAAAACTCCCCATCAACAATAGGTACTCTATCTAATGCTCTCGATCGTAGACTCATCCATCTTCCTCCAATAGTGATTAAACCAAAGCAATGGAGCCAAAGCTCTAATACCAATTGAAAGATCGAGAAGTGGGGTCTAGGGGGGTGATTAGACCCTTAACAAGTAAAAATGATAGTTTTTAGAATTCTTCAAGTTAGGGTTGAGTTTAGCACATGTTAATAGGCACACAATGCATTTTAGACAAGCATAGCAAGAGTATGGGCAGCCGAAAGAGTAAAGCATGCAAGTGCAAGAATGTAAGTGACGGGAATTGGAAAGTACAAACACAATGGAGACCCAGAGATTTTTGGCGTGATTCCGATAGGTAGTGCTATCATACGTCCACGTTGATGGAGACTTCAACCCACGAAGGGTAACGACTACATGAGTCCACGGAGTGCTCCACCCATGAATGGTCCATGAAGAAGCAACCCTGTCTATTCCACCATGGCCATCAGTCCACGAAGGACTTGCCTCACTCAGGTAGATCTTCCTGAAGTAGGCGATCTCCTTGTGCTTACAAACTTCTTGGTTCAACTCCACATCATACGGAGGCTCCCAAGTGACACCTAACCAATCTAGGAGACACCACTCTCCAAAAGGTAATAGACGGTGTGATGATGATGAACTCCTTGCTCTTGTGCTTCAAATGATAGTCTCCCCAACACTCAACTCTCTCTCACATATTTGGCTATGGTGGAAGAAGGATTTGAGTGGAAAACAACTTGGGGAAGGTTAGAGATCAAGATTCAAATGGTAGGAATGGAATCTATTGATCTCAACACATGAGTAGGTGATTCTCTCTCAAAAAATGAGTAGTGGAAGTGTAGGCACGTTTTGTTGGCTCTCTGATTGAGTAAGAGGGGGTGGAGAGGTATATATAGCCTCCACACGAAATCCAACCATTATAGACTTTTGACTCAACTCGCTGGCACCAATCAAAAATCTCGGTGGCACCGACCTGTGCAGAAGATATGAACGTTGGAGGTCTCGGTGGAACTGACGGGAAACAACTTGGATGGACCGATGTGCAATGGTTAGGGTAAACCTCGTTTTAGTGGTACCGATTGCATCAACTCGGTAGGAATGAAGTGAAGCAATAAGGCAACAGAAAGTTGGCAAGCCATCTTGGCAGCATCGATCGCAAAACTTGGTAGGATTGAAATAATTGGAACATGTTCCAGGGAGTTGGCAAGGCCATCTCGGTGAGACAGAGATCCATATTGATGGATCCGATTTGTTAGGGTTTGGGTGTGACAGTGTCCAGATGAACTCGGTGGGCCCGGATAGGGAAGTTTCGGTGGGACCGAGTTGGAGTGTAGGGTTTTGGACATATTTGGACATAAGTGGCTGAGGTTTTGGAGCAATATCACTAAGAACTTGAGTAAACAGATCATAATCAAAACTTGATTCCCTTTTAACAGTATCGGCTTTCCTATGGACTCAATCTGATCTTGGACCACTTAACCAAAAATGTAGAGTCTTGAGCTTTTGCCAATCCATGTCCTTAGCATTTTGAAGGGGGGTGCTACGTCTTGATCTTGCGTTGGTTTTCCCCGAAGAGGAAGGGATGATGCAGCAGAGTAGCGTAAGTATTTCCCTCAGTTTTTGAGAACCAAGGTATCAATCCAGTAGGAGCCCACACTCAAGTCCCTCGTACCTGCACAAAGCGATAGCTACTCGCAACCAACGCGATTAGGGGTTGTCAAGCCCTTCACGGTCACTTAAGAGAGTGAGATCTGATAGATAGAATATTTTTGGTATTTTTGATATAAAGATGCAAAGTAAAAAGTAAAAGCAAAGTAAATAGCAAAACAATATAAAAGTGAGGGAGATTGATATGATGAGAATAGACCCGGGGTCCATAGGTTTCACTAGTGGCTTCTCTCAAGAGCATAAGTATTCTACGGTGGGTGAACAAATTACTGTTGAGCAATTGATAGAATTGAGCATAATTATGAGAATATCTAGGCATGATCATGTATATAGGCATCACGTCCGTGACAAGTAGATCGAAACGACTCTGCATCTACTACTATTACTCCACTCATCGACCGCTATCCAGCATGCATCTAGAGTATTAAGTTAAAAACAGAGTAATGCCTTAAGCAAGATGACATGATGTAGAGAGATAGATTCATGCAATATGAAATAAATCCCATCTTGTTATCCTCGATGGCAACGATACAATACGTGCCTTGCTGCCCCTTCTGTCACTGGGTAAGGACACCGCAAGATCGAACCCAAAGCTAAGCACTTCTCCCATGGCAAGAACTACCAATCTAGTTGGCCAAACCAAACGGATAATTCGAAGAGACTTGCAAAGATAACCAATCATGCATAAAAGAATTCAGAGAAGATTCAAATATTATTCATAGATAGACTTGATCATAAACCCACAATTCATCGGTCTCAACAAACACACCGCAAAAAGAAGATTACATCGAATAAATCTCCACAAGAGAGGGGGAGAACTTTGTATTGAGATTCAAAGAGAGAGAAGAAGCCATCTAGCTACTAACTATGGACCTGAAGGTCTGAGGTAAACTACTCACACTTCATCGGAGAGGCTATGATGATGTAGAAGCCCTCCGTGATGACGGCCCTCTTCCGGCGGAGCTCCGGAACAGGCCCCAAGATGGGATCTCGTGGATACAGAAAGTTGCAGCGGTGGAATAAGGTTTTTGGCTCCTGTTCTGATCGTTTGGGGGTACGCGTGTATATATATGAGGAAGGAGTATGTCGGTGGAGCACCGAGGGGCCCACGAGGCAGAGGGGCGCGCCCTAGGGGGGCCCCCTACCCTCGTGAGCACCTCTTTGCTTCCTTACAGTAGGGTCCAAGTCTCCTGGATCACGTTCGGTGAGAAAATCACGTTCTCGAAGATTTTATTCCGTTTGGACTCTGTTTGATATTCCGTTTATCTGAAACACTGAAATAGGCAAAAAAATAGCAATTCTGGGCTGGGCCTCCAGTTAATAGGTTAGTCCCAAAAATAATATAAAAGTGGAAAATAAAGCCCAATATAGTCCAAAACAGTAGATAATATAGCATGGAGCAATCAAAAATTATAGATACGTTGGAGACGTATCAGGCATCCCCAAGCTTAATTCCTGCTCGTCCTCGAGTAGGTAAATGATAAAAAGAGAATTTTTGATGCGGAGTGCTACTTGGCATAATTTCAATGTAAATCTTCTTAATTGTGGTATGAATATTCAGATTAGAAAGATTCAAGACAAAAGTTTATATTGACATTGAAAATAATAATACTCCAAGCATACTAACAAAGCAATTATGTCTTCTCAAAATAACATGGCCAAAGAAAGTTATCCCTACAAAATCATATAGTCTGGCTATGCTCCATCTTCCCCACACAAAGTATTTAAATTATGCAAAACCCCGATGACAAGCCAAGCAATTGTTTCATACTCTAACTTTTTCAAAACTTTTTCAATCTTCACGCAATATATGAGCGTGAGCCATGGATATAGCAGTATAGGTGGAATAGAATGGTGGTTGTGGAGAAGACAAAAAGGAGAAGATAGTCTCACATCAACTAGGAGCTATAAGTATATGAAAGCTCAAAAAGAAACTAAGTGGGTGTGTATCCAACTTGCTTGCTCATGAAGACCTAGGGCAATTTGAGGAAGCCCATCATTGGAATATACAAGCCAAGTTCTATTATGTAAAATTCCCACTAGTATATGAAAGTGATTACATGAGAGACTCTCTACTATGAAGATCATGGTGCTACTTTGAAGCACAAGTGTGGTAAAAGGATAGTAGCATTGCTACAAAATCATATAGTCTGGCTATGCTCCATCTTCCCCACACAAAGTATTTAAATTATGCAAAACCCCGATGACAAGCCAAGCAATTGTTTCATACTCTAACTTTTTCAAAACTTTTTCAATCTTCACGCAATATATGAGCGTGAGCCATGGATATAGCAGTATAGGTGGAATAGAATGGTGGTTGTGGAGAAGACAAAAAGGAGAAGATAGTCTCACATCAACTAGGAGCTATAAGTATATGAAAGCTCAAAAAGAAACTAAGTGGGTGTGTATCCAACTTGCTTGCTCATGAAGACCTAGGGCAATTTGAGGAAGCCCATCATTGGAATATACAAGCCAAGTTCTATTATGTAAAATTCCCACTAGTATATGAAAGATTAACATGAGAGACTCTCTACTATGAGATCATGGTGCTACTTTGAAGCACAAGTGTGGTAAAGGATAGTAACATTGTCCCTTCTCTCTTTTTCTCTCATTTTTTTATTTGGGCCTTTTTTTGTGGCCTCTTTTTATTTGGGCTTCTTTTGCCTCTTTAGTTTCTTTTTTTATTTTTCGTCCGGAGTCTCATCCCGACTTATGGGGGAATCATAGTCTCCATCATTCTTTCCTCACTGGGACAATGCTCTAATAATGATAATCATCACACTTTTATTTTTCTTATAACTCAATAATTACAACTCGATACTTAGAACAAAATATGACTCTATGTGAATGCATCCGGCGGTGTACCGGGATGTGCAATATGACATGATGAATGTGTCATGAACGGAACGGTGGAAAGTTGCATGGCAATATATCTCGAATGGCTATGGAAATTCCATAATAGGTTAGGTATGGTGGCTGTTTTGAGGAAGGTATATGGTAGGTGTGTGATACCGGCGAAAGTTGCGCGGTATTAGAGAGGCTAGCAAGGGTGGAAGGGTGAGAGTGCGTATAATCCATGGACTCAACATTAGTCATAAAGAACTCATATACTTATTGCAAAAATTTAGAAGTTATCAAAGCAAAGTATTACACGCATGATCCTAGGGGGATAGATTGGTAGGAAAAGACCATCGCTCGTCCCCGACGGCCACTCATAAGGAAGACAATCAATAAATAAATCATGCTCCGACTTCATCACATAACGGTTCACCATACGTGCATGCTACGGGAATCACAAACTTTAACACAAGTATTCTTTAAATTCACAACTACTCAACTAGCATGACTTTAATATTATCACCTCCATATCTCAAAACAATTATCATGCTTCAATCTTTTCTTAGTATTCAACACACTCAAAAGAAAGTTTCACAAATCTTGAATACCAAGCATATTATTATTAGGAAAATTACCATGCTATTAAGAGACTCTCAAATTAATTTAAGTGAAGCATGAGAGATCAATAGTTTCTTTAAAACATATCCACCACCATGCTCTAAAAGGTCTAAGTGAAGCACATAGAGCAAAATTGTAACGCTCAAAAGATATAAGTGAAGCACATAGAGCAAAATTATCTAGCTCAAAAGATATAAGTGAAGCACATAGAGTATTCTATCAAATTTTAATTCATGTATGGCTCTCTCAAAATGTGTGTTCAGCAAGGATGATTGTGTCATACTAACAAACAAAGACGCAAATAATACAAGACGCTCCAAGCAAAACACATATCATGTTGGTGAATAAAAATATAGCTCCAAGTAAATTACTGATGGAAGTGGACGAAAGAGGGGATGCCTTCCGGGGCATCCCCAAGCTTTGACTTTTTGGTGTCCTTGGATTATCTTGGGGGTGCCGTCCATCCCCAAGCTTAGGCTCTTGCCACTCCTTGTTCCATGATCCATCAAAAGAATTCACCCAAAACTTGAAAACTTCACAACACAAAACTCAAAATAGAAAACTCGTGAGCTCCGTCAGCGAAAGAAAACAAAAGACCACTTCAAGGTACTGTAATGAACTCATTCTTTATTTATATTGGTGTTAAACCTACTGTATTCCAACTTCTCTATGGATTATAAACTATTTTACTAGCCATAGATTCATCAAAATAAGCAAACAACACACGAAAAACAGAATCTGTCAAAAACAGAACAGCCTGTAGTAATCTGTAGCTAGCGCAAGATATGGAACCCCAAAAATTATAAAATAAATTTCTGTACGTGAGGAATTTATATATTAATCATCTGCAAAAACAATTAACTAAATATCACTCTTCAAATACAAATGACAGCAGTTATCGTGAGCGCTAAAGTTTCTGTTTTTTACAGCAAGTTCAACAAGACTTTCCCCAAGTCTTCCCAACGGTTCTACTTGGCACAAACAATAATTAAACACAAAAAACACAACCAAAACAGAGGATAAATAATTTATTTATTACTAAACAGGAGCAAAAAGCAAGGAATAAAAATAAAATTGGGTTGCCTCCCAACAAGCGCTATCGTTTAACGCCCCTAGCTAGGCATAACAAGCAAGGATAGATCTAGGTATTGCCATCTTTGGTAGGCAATCCATAAGTGGCTCTCATGATAGTTTCATATGGTAATTTTATTTTTTTTCTTGGAAAGTGTTCCATGCCCTTTTTTACTGGAAATTGAAATCTAATATTCCCTTCCTTTATATCAATAATTGCACCAACCGTTCTAAGGAAAGGTCTACCAAGAATAATAGGGCAAGAAGGATTGCAATCTATATCAAGAACAATGAAATCTACGGGCACATAATTCCTATTTGCAACAATAAGAACATCATTAATTCTTCCCATAGGTTTCTTAATAGTGGAATCCGCAAGATGCAAGTTTAGAGAGCAATCATGAAAATTACGTAAATCTAGTAAATCGCACAAAGTCTTGGGAATAGTAGAGACACTAGCACCCAAATCACACAAAGCATAAAACTCATGATCTTTAATTTTAATTTTAATAGTTGGTTCCCACTCATCATATAGTTTTCTAGGGATAGAAACTTGCAACTCAAGTTTTTCTTCATAAGATTGCATCAAGGCATCAACAATATGTTCGGTGAAGGCTTTATTTCGACTATAAGCATGTGAAGAATTTAGCACGGATTGCAACAAGGAAATACAATCAATCAAAGAGCAATTTTCATAATTAAATTCCTTGAAATCCAATATGGTGTGTTAAGCAACATCTAGATTTTTATTTCTTTCTATCCCACTTTCATCAATTTCATCATTAAGATCTAAACACTCCGAATTTGTAAAACGCCTTCTAGGTAAAGGAAGATCATATTCAGTTTCATCAAGATTCATATTGCCAAATAAAGATTTAATTGGAGACACATCAATAACTTTTAGATCTTCATCTTGATTTTCATAGGAATTGAAAGAACACGCTTTAATAAAGGCATCTTTGGAAGCACACATCCTAGCGGTTCTTTCCTTACACTCATCAATTGAAATTCTCATGGCTTTTAGAGACTCATTAATATCATGCTTAGGTGGAATAGATCTAAATTTCAAAGTATCAACATCAAGAGCAATTCTATCAACGTTCCTAGCCAAATCATCAATCTTAAGCAATTTTTCTTCAATCATAGCATTAAAATTATTTTGCGAAGAAATAAATTCTTTAATATTAGATTCAAAATCAGAGGGCATCTTATTATAATTTCCATAATAGTTGTTGTAGGAATTCCCATAATTATTAGAAGGATTACTAGGATATGGCCTAGGATTAAAATTCCCTCTATAAGCGTTGTTACCAAAATTGTTCCTACCAACAAAATTCACATCCATAGATTCATTATTATTCTCAATCAAAGTAGACAAAGGCATATCATTAGGATCAGAAGAAACACTCTTAGTAGCAAATAATTTCATAAGTTCATCCATCTTCCCACTCAACACATTAATTTCTATCGCATGCACTTTTTTATGAGAAGTTCTTTCAGTGTGCCATTGAGAATAATTAACCATAATATTATCTAGGAGTTTAGTAGCATCTCCTAAAGTGATTTCCATAAAAGTGCCTCCCGCGGCCGAATCTAAAAGATTTCTAGAAGAAAAATTCAATCCGGCATAATTTTTTTGTATAATCATCCACAAATTCGAACCATGAGTAGGGCAATTATGTATCATTAATTTCATTCTCTCCCAAGCTTGTGCAACATGTTCATGATCAAGTTGTTTAAAGTTCATTATATCGTTTCTAAGAGAGATGATCTTAATGGGAGGAAAATACTTAGAGATAAAAGCATCTTTGCATTTGTTCCATGAATCAATACTATTCTTAGGCAAAGACGAAAACCAAGCTTTAGCACGATCTCTAAGCAAAATAGGAAATAGCTTCAATTTAACGACATCATTATTGACATCTTTTTTCTTTTGCATATCACATAAATCAACGAAGCTATTCAGATGAGTAGCGGCATCTTCACTAGGAAGGCCGGCGAATTGATCTTTCATAACAAGATTCAACAAAGCAGTATTAATTTCACAAGATTCAGCATCGGTAAGAGGAGGAATGGAGTGCTAAGGAAATCATTATTATTGGTATTGGTGAAGTCACACAATTTAATAGTATCTTGAGCCATCGCGACAAGCAAGCAATCTAACACACGAGCAAACAAAAAGCAAACGGGCAAAAAGAGGCAAATAGAGAGGGAGGATAGGGAGAGAGAGGGCGAATAAAACGGCAAGGGTGAATTGGGGGGAGAGGAAAACGAGAGGCAAATGGAAAATAATGTAATGCGAGAGATAGGGATTGTGATGGGTACTTGGTATATTGACTTTTTGCGTAGACTCCCCGGCAACGGCGCCAGAAATCCTTCTTGCTACGTCTAGAGCTTGCGTTGGTTTTCCCCGAAGAGGAAGGGATGATGCAGCAGAGTAGCGTAAGTATTTCCCTCAGTTTTTGAGAACCAAGGTATCAATCCAGTAGGAGCCCACGCTCAAGTCCCTCGTACCCGCACAAAGCGATAGCTACTCGCAACCAACGCGATTAGGGGTTATCAAGCCCTTCACGGTCACTTACGAGAGTGAGATCTGATAGATAGAATATTTTTGGTATTTTTGATATAAAGATGCAAAGTAAAAAGTAAAAGAAATTAAATAGCAAAACAATATAAAAGTGATGGAGATTGATATGATGAGAATAGACCCGGGGGCCATACGTTTCACTAGTGGCTTCTCTCAAGAGCATAAGTATTCTACGATGGGTGAACTAATTACTGTTGAGCAATTGATAGAATAGAGCATAATTATGAGAATATCTAGGCATGATCATGTATATAGGCATCACGTCCGTGACAAGTAGATCGAAACGACTCTGCATCTACTACTATTACTCCACTCATCGACCGCTATCCAACATGCATCTAGAGTATTAAGTTAAAAACAGAGTAACGCCTTAAGCAAGATGACATGATGTAGAGAGATAGATTCATGCAATATGAAATAAAGCCCATCTTGTTATCCTCGATGGCAACGATACAATACGTGCCTTGCTGCCCCTTCTGTCACTGGGTAAGGACACCGCAAGATCGAACCCAAAGCTAAGAACTTCTCCCATGGCAAGAACTACCAATCTAGTTGGCCAAACCAAACGGATAATTCAAAGAGACTTGCAAAGATAACCAATCATGCATAAAAGAATTCAGAGAAGATTCAAATATTATTCATAGATAGACTTGATCATAAACCCACAATTCATCGGTCTCAACAAACACACCGCAAAAAGAAGATTACATCGAATAGATCTCCACAAGAGAGGGGGAGAACTTTGTATTGAGATTCAAAGACAGAGAAGAAGCCATCTAGCTACTAACTATGGACCCGGAGGTCTGAGGTAAACTACTCACACTTCATCGGAGAGGCTATGATGATGTAGAAGCCCTCCGTGATGACGGCCCTCTTCCGGCGGAGCTCCGGAACAGGCCCAAGATGGGATCTCGTGGATACAGAAAGTTGCGGCGGTGGAATTAGGTTTTTGGCTCCTGTTCTGATCGTTTGGGGGGTACGTGTGTATATATAGGAGGAAGGAGTACATCGGTGGAGCACCGAGGGGCCCACGAGGCAGGGGGCGAACCCTAGGGGGGGCGCCCCCTACCCCCGTGAGCACCTCTTTGCTTCCTTGCAGTAGAGTCCAAGTCTCCCGGATCACGTTCGGTGAGAAAATCACGTCCTTAAAGATTTTATTCCGTTTGGACTCCGTTTGATATTCTGTTTATCTGAAACACTGAAATAGGCAAAAAAACAACAATTCTGGGCTGGGCCTTCGGTTAATAGGTTAGTCCCAAAAATAATATGAAAGTGGAAAATAAAGCCCAATATAGTCCAAAATAGTAGATAATATAGCATGGAGCAATCAAAAATTATAGATACGTTGGAGACGTATCAGGCATCCCCAAGCTTAATTCCTGCTCGTCCTCGAGTAGGTAAATGATAAAAAGAGAATTTTTGATGCGGAGTGCTACTTGGCATAATTTCAATGTAAATCTTCTTAATTGTGGTATGAATATTCAGATTAGAAAGATTCAAGACAAAAGTTTATATTGACATTGAAAATAATAATACTCCAAGCATACTAACAAAGCAATTATGTCTTCTCAAAATAACATGGCCAAAGAAAGTTATCCCTACAAAATCATATAGTCTGGCTATGCTCCATCTTCCCCACACAAAGTATTTAAATTATGCAAAACCCCGATGACAAGCCAAGCAATTGTTTCATACTCTAACTTTTTCAAAACTTTTTCAATCTTCACGCAATATATGAGCGTGAGCCATGGATATAGCAGTATAGGTGGAATAGAATGGTGGTTGTGGAGAAGACAAAAAGGAGAAGATAGTCTCACATCAACTAGGAGCTATAAGTATATGAAAGCTCAAAAAGAAACTAAGTGGGTGTGTATCCAACTTGCTTGCTCATGAAGACCTAGGGCAATTTGAGGAAGCCCATCATTGGAATATACAAGCCAAGTTCTATTATGTAAAATTCCCACTAGTATATGAAAGTGATTACATGAGAGACTCTCTACTATGAAGATCATGGTGCTACTTTGAAGCACAAGTGTGGTAAAAGGATAGTAGCATTGTCCCTTCTCTCTTTTTCTCTCATTTTTTTATTTGGGCCTTTTTTTGTGGCCTCTTTTTATTTGGGCTTCTTTTGCCTCTTTAGTTTCTTTTTTTATTTTTCGTCCGGAGTCTCATCCCGACTTATGGGGGAATCATAGTCTCCATCATTCTTTCCTCACTGGGACAATGCTCTAATAATGATAATCATCACACTTTTATTTTTCTTATAACTCAATAATTACAACTCGATACTTAGAACAAAATATGACTCTATGTGAATGCATCCGGCGGTGTACCGGGATGTGCAATATGACAATGATGAATGTGTCATGAACGGAACGGTGGAAAGTTGCATGGCAATATATCTCGAAATGGCTATGGAAATTCCATAATAGGTAGGTATGGTGGCTGTTTTGAGGAAGGTATATGGTAGGTGTGTGATACCGGCGAAAGTTGCGCGGTATTAGAGAGGCTAGCAAGGGTGGAAGGGTGAGAGTGCGTATAATCCATGGACTCAACATTAGTCATAAAGAACTCATATACTTATTGCAAAAATTTAGAAGTTATCAAAGCAAAGTATTACACGCATGATCCTAGGGGGATAGATTGGTAGGAAAAGACCATCGCTCGTCCCCGACGGCCACTCATAAGGAAGACAATCAATAAATAAATCATGCTCCGACTTCATCACATAACGGTTCACCATACGTGCATGCTACGGGAATCACAAACTTTAACACAAGTATTCTTTAAATTCACAACTACTCAACTAGCATGACTTTAATATTATCACCTCCATATCTCAAAACAATTATCATGCTTCAATCTTTTCTTAGTATTCAACACACTCAAAAGAAAGTTTCACAAATCTTGAATACCAAGCATATTTATTATTAGGAAATTACCATGCTATTAAGAGACTCTCAAATTAATTTAAGTGAAGCATGAGAGATCAATAGTTTCTTTAAAACATATCCACCACCGTGCTCTAAAAGATCTAAGTGAAGCACATAGAGCAAAATTATAACGCTCAAAAGATATAAGTGAAGCACATAGAGCAAAATTACTAGCTCAAAAGATATAAGTGAAGCACATAGAGTATTCTATCAAATTTTAATTCATGTATGGCTCTCTCAAAAGGTGTGTACAGCAAGGATGATTGTGGCATACTAACAAACAAAGACACAAATAATACAAGACGCTCCAAGCAAAACACATATCATGTTGGTGAATAAAAATATAGCTCCAAGTAAATTACCGATGGAAGTGGACGAAAGAGGGGATGCCTTCCGGGGCATCCCCAAGCTTTGACTTTTTGGTGTCCTTGGATTATCTTGGGGTGCCATGGGCATCCCCAAGCTTAGGCTCTTGCCACTCCTTGTTCCATGATCCATCAAAAGAATTCACCCAAAACTTGAAAACTTCACAACACAAAACTCAAAATAGAAAACTCGTGAGCTCCGTTAGCGAAAGAAAACAAAAGACCACTTCAAGGTACTGTAATGAACTCATTCTTTATTTATATTGGTGTTAAACCTACTGTATTCCAACTTCTCTATGGATTATAAACTATTTTACTAGCCATAGATTCATCAAAATAAGCAAACAACACACGAAAAACAGAATCTGTCAAAAACAGAACAGTCTGTAGTAATCTGTAGCTAGCGCAAGATCTGGAACCCCAAAAATTCTAAAATAAATTTCTGGACGTGAGGAATTTATCTATTAATCATCTGCAAAAATTAACTAAATATCACTCTTCAAATAAAAATGACAGCAGTTCTCGTGAGCGCTAAAGTTTCTGTTTTTTACAGCAAGTTCAACAAGACTTTCCCCAAGTCTTCCCAACGGTTCTACTTGGCACAAACACTAATTAAACACAAAAAACACAACCAAAACAGAGGATAAATAATTTATTTATTACTAAACAGGAGCAAAAAGCAAGGAATAAAAAATAAAATTGGGTTGCCTCCCAACAAGCGCTATCGTTTAACGCCCCTAGCTAGGCATAACAAGCAAGAATAGATCTAGGTATTGCCATCTTTGGTAGGCAATCCATAAGTGGCTCTCATGATAGATTCATATGGTAATTTTATTTTATTTCTTAAAGTGTTCCATGCCCTTTTTATGGAAATTGAAATCTAATATTCCCTTCCTTTATATCAATAATTGCACCAACCGTTCTAAGGAAAGGTCTACCGAGAATAATAGGGCAAGAAGGATTGCAATCTATATCAAGAACGATAAAATCTACGGGCACATAATTCCTATTTGCAACAATAAGAACATCATTAATTCTTCCCATAGGTTTCTTAATAGTGGAATCCGCAAGATGCAAGTTTAGAGAGCAATCATCAAAATCACGGAAATCTAGTAAATCACACAAAGTCTTGGGAATAGTAGAGACACTAGCACCCAAATCACACAAAGCATAAAACTCATGATCTTTAATTTTAATTTTAATAGTTGGTTCCCACTCATCATAGAGTTTTCTAGGGATAGAAACTTTCAACTCAAGTTTTTCTTCATAAGATTGCATCAAGGCATCAACAATATGTTCGGTGAAGGCTTTATTTCGACTATAAGCATGTGGAGAATTTAGCACGGATTGCAACAAGGAAATACAATCAATCAAAGAGCAATTTTCATAATTAAATTCCTTGAAATCCAATATAGTGGGTTTAGCAACATCTAGATTTTTATTTCTTTCAATCCCACTTTCATCAATTTCATCATTAAGATCTAAACACTCCGAATTTTTAGAACGCCTTCTAGGTAAAGGAAGATCATATTCAGTTTCATCAAGATTCATATTGCAAAATAAAGATTTAATTGGAGACACATCAATAACTTTTAGATCTTCATCTTGATTTTCATAGGAATTGGAAGAACACGCTTTAATAAAGGCATCTTTGGAAGCACACATCCTAGCGGTTCTTTCCTTACACTCATCAATTGAAATTCTCATGGCTTTTAGAGACTCATTAATATCATGCTTAGGTGGAATAGATCTAAGTTTCAAAGCATCAACATCAAGAGCAATTCTATCAACGTTCCTAGCCAAATCATCAATCTTAAGCAATTTTTCTTCAATCATAGCATTAAAATTCTTTTGCGAAGAAATAAATTCTTTAATATTAGATTCAAAATCAGAGGGCATCTTATTATAATTTCCATAAGAGTTGTTGTAGGAATTCCCATAATTATTAGAAGGATTACTAGGATATGGCCTAGGATTAAAATTCCCTCTATAAGCGTTGTTACCAAAATTATTCCTACCAACAAAATTCACATCCATAGATTCATTGTTATTCTCAATCAAAGTAGACAAAGGCATATCATTAGGATCAGAAGAAACACTCTTAGTAGCAAATAATTTCATAAGTTCATCCATCTTTCCACTCAAAACATTGATTTCTTCTATCGCATGCACTTTTTATTAGAAGATCTTTCAGTATGCCATTGAGGAATAATTAACCATTATATTATCTAGGAGTTTAGTAGCATCTCCTAAAGTGATTTCCATAAAAGTGGCTCCCGCGGCCGAATCTAAAAGATTTCTAGAAGCAAAATTCAATCCGGTATAAAAATTCTGTATAATCATCCACAAATTCAAACCATGAGTAGGGCAATTACGTATCATTAATTTCATTCTCTCCCAAGCTTGTGCAACATGTTCATGGTCAAGTTGTTTATAGTTCATAATATCGTTTCTAAGAGAGATGATCTTAGCAAGAGGAAAATACTTAGAGATAAAAGCATGTTTGCACTTGTTCCATGAATCAATACTATTCTTAGGCAAAGACGAAAACCAAGCTTTAGCACGATCTCTAAGTGAAAAAGGAAATAGCTTCAATTTAACGACATCATTATCTACATCTTTTTTATTTTGCATATCACATAAATTAACGAAGCTATTCAGATGAGTAGAGGCATCTTCACTAGGAAGGCCGGCGAATTGATCTTTTAACAAGATTCAACAAAGCAGTATTAATTTCACAAGATTCAACATCGGTAATAGGAGTAATCGGAGTGCTAAGGAAATCATTATTGTTGGTATTGGTGAAGTTACACAATTTAGTATTATCTTGAGCCATCACGACAAACAAGCAAACTAACACACGAGCAAACAAGAGCAAACGGGCAAAAGAGGCAAACAGAGAGGGAGGATAGAGAGAGAGAGAGAGGGCGAATAAAACGGCAAGGGTGAATTGGGGGGAGAGGAAAACGAGAGACAAATGGCAAATAATGTAATGCGAGAGATAGGGATTGTGATGGGTACTTGGTATGTTGACTTTTTGCATAGACTCCCAGGCAACGGCGCCAGAAATCCTTCTTGCTACGTCATGAGCTTGCGTTGGTTTTCCCCGAAGAGGAAGGGATGATGCAGCAGAGTAGCGTAAGTATTTCCCTCAGTTTTTGAGAACCAAGGTATCAATCCAGTAGGAGGCTATGCTCAAGTCCCTCGTACCTGCAGAAAACGATAGCTACTCGCAACCAACGCGATTAGGGGTTGTCAATCCCTTCACGGTCACTTACAAGAGTGAGATCTGATAGATATGATATTTTTGGTATTTTTGATATAAAGATGCAAAGTAAAAAGTAAAAGCAAAATAAAAGCAAAGCAAGATTAAAGTAATGGAGATTGATATGATGAGAATAGACCCGGGGGCCATAGGTTTCACTAGTGGCTTCTCTCAAGAGCATAAGTATTCTACGGTGGGTGAACAAATTACTGTTGAGAAATTCACAGAATTGAGCATAGTTATGAGAATATCTAGGCATGATCATGTATATAGGCATCACGTCCGTGACAAGTAGACCGAAACGATTATGCATCTACTACTATTACTTCACTCATCGACCGCTATCCAGCATGCATCTAGAGTATTAAGTTAAAAACAGAGTAACACCTTAAGCAAGATGACATGATGTGGAGAGATAAATTCATGCAATATGAAATAAACCCCATCTTGTTATCCTCGATGGCAACGATGCAATACGTGCCTTGCTGCCCCTTCTGTCACTGGGAAAGGACACCGCAAGATCGAACCCAAAGCTAAGCACTTCTCCCATGGCAAGAACTACCAATCTAGTTGGCCAAACCAAACGATAATTTGAAGAGACTTGCAAAGATAACCAATCATACATAAAAGAATTCAGAGAAGATTCAAATATTATTCATAGATAGACTTGATCATAAACCCACAATTCATCGACTCAACAAACACACCACAAAAAGAAGATTACATCGAATAGATCTCCACAAGAGAGTGGGAGAACTTTGTATTAAGATTCAAAGAGAGAGAAGAAGCCATCTAGCTACTAACTATGGACCCAAAGGTTTGGCGTAAACTACTCACACTTCATCGGAGAGGCTATGATGATGTAGAAGCCCTCCGTGATGACGGCCCTCTTCCGGCGGAGCTCCGGAACAGGCCCCAAGATGGGATCTCGTGGATACAGAAAGTTGCGGCGGTGGAATTAGCTTTTTGGCTCCTGTTCTGATCGTTTGAGGGTACGTAGGTGTATATATAGGAGGAAGGAGTACATCGGTGGAGCACCGAGGGGCCCACGAGGCAGGGGGCGAACCCTAGGGGGGGCGCCCCCTACCCCCGTGAGCACCTCTTTGCTTCCTTGCAGTAGAGTCCAAGTCTCCCGGATCACGTTCGGTGAGAAAATCACGTCCTTAAAGATTTTATTCCGTTTGGACTCCGTTTGATATTCCGTTTATCTGAAACACTGAAATAGGCAAAAAACAACAATTCTGGGCTGGGCCTTCGGTTAATAGGTTAGTCCCAAAAATAATATGAAAGTGGAAAATAAAGCCCAATATAGTCCAAAATAGTAGATAATATAGCATGAAGCAATCAAAAGTTATAGATACGTTGGAGACGTAACAGGGGGTCCACATCCTCTCGTCCTTGCCATGCCACTGTTGAACTTGTCTGAAATATACTAAATAGAACTATTAGTCCAACAAAAGATATGTTGACATTAATTACCAAAACCACCAAGGGAGCACTTGTGCTTTCACCATTTTATATATTTTTAACACCTCATGAAACATTTTCCACCAATATAATATACCGGTAATACGTGATGACCCACAAGTATAGGGGATCAATTGTAGTCCTTTCAATAAGTAAAGAGTGTCGAGCCCATTAACCCAACGAGGAGCAGAAGGAAATGACAAGTGGTTTTCAGCAAGGTATTGTCTGCAAGCACTGAAATAGTCGGTAACAGGTAGTTTGATAGCAAGATAATTTGTAACGATCAAGTAATGGTAACGGTAAATAAAGTGCAGCAAGGTAGCCCAATCCTTTTGTGGCAAAGGACATGTCGAAATGGTCTCTTATAATAAGCAAAGCGTTCTTGAGGGTACACGGGAATCTCGTCACATCACTTTCATCACGTTGGTTTGATTTGTGTTCGCTACTTTGATAATTTGATATGTGGGTGTGAAAGTGCGTTATATCGACTAGAGGGGGGTGAATAGGTGATTTTTACAAATTTGTCACTGAGGAAATTCAACTTGATGAATTTGCTAAGTGACGAACTACAAGCAGCGGAATAAGTACTCAGGTGCATGCATAACAAGACGGTAGCATAGTCATCATGATGAAATGAAACATACACAGAGCACAGGTCGCGTGTAAACAGGATAAGCAGGCTGAAGACAAGATGACTGAAGAAATAGGATTGAGGAAATTGAGAGAGTCTTCAGTCAAAGTCTTCAAACAGTAACGATCAAATTCATCAACACATGAGCGAGGAGATGAAAGGGTTGAGGAAATAGAACCAGTAGATCGATGAAGACAATGATTTGGTAGACCAGTTCCAACTGCTGTGACAGTTGTACTTCTGGTTGGAGTGGCTTGGTATTTAAACCAAATGACACATAGTCCCAGGACACACAGTCCTTACCGTACTCTCCTTGAGCCAAGGTCACAGAGACCTCGCCCAGTCACTCGTGGTAAGTCTTCAAGGTGACTTCCAAACCTTCACAGACTTGGTCACCCGACAATCCACAATTCCTCTTGGATGCTCTAGACCATGACGCCTAACCGTCTGGAAGATACACAGTCTTCAAAGGTAAGAAGCGTCGGTTCCACACAGGAACAATCTCTTCAGTGGTGCTCAATCACTTTGTGTTTTAGGTGTTGGGGTTTGGGTTTTCCTCACTGATGATTTTCTCTCAAAGTCCTCGGAGGATGGGATGCTCTAAATGACAAGTGTCAGTTTCTCTCGGAGCAGCCAACCAACTAGTGGTTGAGGGGCGGCTATTTATAGCCAGGGAGCAGCCCGACATAATAAGACATAATTGCCCTTCAATGATATGACCGTTAGGTGGATAAGATATTTGGGACAGCTGGTGCTAAGAACAGCAACGGTCGGAAATTTGAGCTGTCAAATTCCTCAAGGCTATCATGTTCCTCACTGATGTCGGCTAGGACTACGTCGGTATTTCCCCAAAGAGGAAGGGATGATGCAGTACAACGACGGTAGGTATTTCCCTCAATGAAGAAACCAAGGTTATCGAACCAGTAGGAGAACCAAGCAACACAACATAAACAGCCCCTGCACACAAATAACAACCACTCGCAACCCAACGTGTTAAAGGGGTTGTCAATCCCTTTCGGGTAACGGGGCCAGAAATTGGTGCGCGGACGGGATAAAGTTGTAATAGATTGAATAATTAGATCGAAAATAAAATAAAGTGCAACAAAGTATTTTTGGATTAATAGATCTGAAAAATAAAAGGCAAATAAAAGTAGATCGCAAAGGCAAATATATGAGAAAGAGACCCGGGGGCAGTAGGTTTCACTAGTGGCTTCTCTCGAGAAAAATAGCAAACGATGGGTGAACAAATTACTGTTGGGCAATTAATAGAACTTCAAATAATCATGACGATATCCAGGCAATGATCATTATATAGGCATCACATCCAAGATTAGTAGACCGACTCCTGTCTGCATCTACTACTATTACTCCACACATCGACCACTATCCAGCATGCATCTAGTGTATTAAGTTCATCGAGAAACGGAGTAATGCAATAAGAACGATGACATGATGTAGACAAGATCTATCTATGTAGAGATAGACCCCATCGTTTTATCCTTAGTAGCAACGATACATACATATCGGTTCCCCTTCTGTCACTGGGATCAAACACCGTAAGATCGAACCCACTACAAAGCACCTCTTCCCATTGCAAGATAAATAGATCAAGTTGGACAAACAAAATCCAAATATCAGAGAAGAAATACGAGGCTATAAGAGATCATGCATAAAAGAGATCAAAGAAACTCAAATACTTTCATGGATATAAAAAGATATAACTGATCATAAACTCAAAGTTCATCAGATCCCAACAAACACACCGCGAAAAGAGTTACATCATATGGATCTCCAAGAGACTATTGTATTGAGAATTCAGCAAGAGAGAGGAAGCCATCTTGCTACTAACTACGGACCCGCATGTCTACAAAGAACTACTCACACATCATCGGAGAGGCTGAAAGGATCGATATGGTTGACTTGAGGGGGGGGGTGAATAGGCAACTAACAATTTTTAGCTTTTCTTTACCAAATTAAACTTTGCATCAAAGTAGGTTGTCTAGATGTGCAACTAGGTGAGCAACCTATATGATGCAACAACAACAAGCACACAAGCAAGCAAGAGAAGTAACACTAATAAGCTTGCACAAGTAAAGGTACGAGATAACCAAGAGTGGAGCCGGTGAAGACGAGGATGTGTTACCGAAGTTCCTTCCTTTTGAAGGGAAGTACGTCTCCGTTGGAGCGGTGTGGAGGCACAATGCTCCTCAAGAAGGCACTAGGGCCACCGTATTCTCCTCACGCCCTCACACAATGCGAGATACTGTGATTCCACTATTGGTGCCCTTGGAGGCGGCGATCGGACCTTTACAAACAAGGTTGGGGCAATCTCCACAACTTAATCGAAGGCTCCCAACAACACCATGAAGCTTCACCACAATGGACTATGGCTCCGTGGTGACCTCAACCGTCTAGGGTGCTCAAACACCCAAGAGTAACAAGATCCGCTAGGGATTAGTGGGGGAATCAAATTTCTCTTGGTGGAAGTGTAGATCGGGGCCTTCTCAACCAATCCCGAGCAAAGCAACAAGTTTGATTGGGTAGGGAGAGAGATCGGGCGAAAATGGAGCTTGGAGCATTAATGGAGCTTTGGGGGAAGTGGTGAGTCAACGAAGAAGAAGAGGACCCCCTTTTATAGAAGGGGATCCCATCCAACCGTTACCTCCAAAACATCACCGCAGAGGGCGGTACTACCGCAGGGGGCATCGGTACTACCGCTCCGCTGTGCGGTACTACCATGCGGTACAGGAGCCGAGCCCAGTGCGGTACTGTCGCGGTGGTAGGGCGGTACTACCTCTCTCGAGCGGTGCTACCGCTTCTACTACCGCTGCAAGTACCGCACAACCCGACACGAGAGGCGACCCCCTCGAGTCAACGAGGAAGGAGCCCGGTACCGCAACGGTACTGCGGCTGAGACCCACAAGCGGTACTACCGCTGGGTACCGCGGTACTACCGCTTGGACCCAAAACCGCACACTAAAAGGGGAAAGAGCACTCCATAGAAGCGGAATGGCTCAGAGGGTGAGGAAAGGATGTGTACGTGTTGATTCCACCCAAGCCTTACCAAAGCGGACCCCCTCTTGATAGTACGGTGACTCCTACGAAACTAGTCCACCAAACAAGAAACGAAAGAGCTACACTGTTTTGAATAACACTTTGAGGGGAAAGAAATAGTCTCGTGCCAAAGGATGAATCTCTGAAATGCTCAAAGCACACGATTAGTCCGCAAACATGTTGTCATCAATCACCAAAACTACATTGAGAGAGATATGCCTTAGCAATCTCCCCCTTTTTGGTGGATGTATGACAACCAGGGATTTGCACATGGATAAGACATGAAAGTAAAGATACCGAGAACTACAAAATATAGACGGGCTCCCCCTGAATGTGTGCACCTAGTTAGTAGTGCCTTTGGAATGCAAGACACACACATTAGGATCAACACTCCCCCTATATTTTATAGTCGAACAATCTGAGCATGGGATACATGAGAGCAGGGTATATAACAAGATAAGCATGCAACTCATAAGATACCAAAGTACTAGATAGACATAGATAATGAAGATAAAGATAAGGTAGCATATGTCTCACACCATATGTCTGGAACTTAGGTCTCACTGGCACAAAACCAAAGAAAGCAAACGGCGAGAAAACACAACGACACCACAAACCACAAAGACACACTCGCAACACGACAATAGCAACAACACAAATCCCTAAACTCTCTCCCCCTTTGGCATCGAGACACCAAAAGGGCAGAGAGCGTTGCTATAGCTCGAGGTGATAGCAAGCTGAGGATCTCGAACATCACATCCCAGCGGGATCGTCTGCACCGCCATCATTGGTCGGAAACTGCTCTGTGTCGGAATCGGTCCACTGGCAATGCTGATGAACCCACTCCTCCTCATTAGTGATCCTCTCCTCAGATCCGCTGTTAACAGTGGCACCCAACTGGCGCATGAGCTCCTTGTGACGTCTGCGGGCCTTCTTCTCAGAGACATGAGACATGTACTGGCCATGAGACTCCATGCAGAAAAGTTTCTTCATCCTGCGCTTAATCCTCTTAGCCCATGAGGGCTCCACACCGGAGGGCTCATAGTCCTCATCCTTGTCGGCCTCAGCCTCGTCCTCGGTCTCCATGTCAGCCTCAGAAGGTGGATCACCAGATCAAGGGGCCTGGGTGCCCCAGTTGTCCTTCTTCTTCAGACACTTGATATCATGAGAAATCAACTCTCCAGTTTCCAGCGCAGTCTTGGGATAGTGATGTGCCCAGGCCTTCTCAATGAGCAGCATGATGAAAGGACCATAGATCGGGCACTTGCGCTCAGAAATGGCAGAAAGAAGTTCAGACCACATAACATGAGAAATGTCCAGGGACTCTCCAGTGTTTGCTTCCTTCTCATGCTGGCAGAAGAGAAGCATGTCCACGAGATAGGAGTGGACCATATCCAGATTCCCAATGCGAGGGAAAAGAGTCTCTCGGAAGACACGGTGAAGGTGTTGGGGAATGTAGTAATTTCAAAAAAATTCCTATGCACACACAAGATCATGGTGATGCATAGAAATGAGAGGGGAGAGTGTGTCCACGTACCCTCGTAGACCGAAAGCGGAAGCATTAGCACAACGCGGTTGATGTAGTCGTACATCTTCACGATCCGATCGATCAAGTACCGAACGCACGACACCTCCGAGTTCTACACACGTTCAACTTGATGACATCCCTCGAAGTCTGATCCAGCCGAGCTTTGAGGGAGAGTTCCGTCAGCACGACGGCGTGGTGACGATGTTGATGTTCTACCGTCGCAGGGCTTCTCCTAAGCACCGCTACAATATTATCAAGGTGGACTATGGTGGAGAGGGGCACCGCACACGGCTAAAAGATCCAAGAGATCAATTGTTGTCTCTATGGGGTTCCCCCTGGCCACATATATAAAGGAGTGGAGGAGGGGGAGAGGGTCGGCCCCTATGGCGCGCCTTGGAGGAGTCCTACTCCCACCGGGAGTAGGATTCCTCCCCTTCCAAGTAGTAGGAGTAGGAGACAAGGAAGGGGAAGAGGGAAGAGAAGGAAGGAGGGGACGCCGCCCCTCCCCCTAGTCCAATTCGGACTAGTCATTGTGGGGGTGCGTGGCCTGCCTCTCTCTCTCTCTCCCTAAAGCCCAATAAGGCCCATATACTTCTTCCCCCATATTCCCGTAACTCCCCGGTACTCGGACAAATACCCGAACCACTCGGAACATTTCCGATGTCCGAATATAATCGTCCAATATATTGATCTTTACGTCTCGACCATTTTGAGACTCCTCGTCATGTCCCTGATCTCATCCGGGACTCCGAACTACCTTTGGTACATCAAAACACATAAACTCATAATATAACCGTCATCGAACTTTAAGCGTGCGGACCCTACGGGTTCGAGAACTATGTAGACATGACCTAGACACGTCTCCGGTCAATAACCAATAGCGGAACCTGGATGCTCATATTGGCTCCTACATATTCTACGAAGATCTTTATCGGTCAAACCGCATAACAACATACGTTGTTCCCTTTGTCATCGGTATGTTACTTCGAGTTAGGAGATTCATTTTATTTATTACTTTACTTTTTTTACTAAGTTATTCTAAAAGATAAGAGCTAACCGACTGTTAGATAGGCTATGGAAGGCCTTACTTTACTAACAGGTAGGGCGCGATTCTTTCTATTGTTATGGGAAAGGCATATCCCCCGAGATTCGATCGTCAGTATCTCAATACCTAGTTCAATATCGTTACCGGCAAGTCTCTTTACTCGTTCCGTAATACATCATCCCACAACTAACTCATTAGTTGCAATACTTGCAAGGCTTAAGTGATGTGTATTACCGAGTGGGCCCAGAGATACCTCTCCGACAATCGGAGTGACAAATCCTAATCTCGAAATACGCCAACCCAACAAGTACCTTCGGAGACACCTGTAGAGCACCTTTATAATCACCCAGTTACGTTGTGACATTTGGTAGCACACAAAGTGTTCCTCCGGTAAACGGGAGTTGCATAATCTTATAGTCATAGGAACATGTATAAGTCATGAAGAAAGCAATAGCAACATACTAAACGATCAAGTGCTAAGCTAACGGAATGTGTCAAGTCAATCACATCATTCTCGTAATGATGTGATCCCGTTAATCAAATGACAACTCATGCCTATGGTTAGGAAACTTAAACATCTTTGATTAACGAGCTAGTCAAGTAGAGGCATACTAGTGACACTATGTTTGTGTATGTATTCACACATGTATTATGTTTCCGGTTAATACAATTCTAGCATGAATAATAAACGTTTATCATGAAATAAAGAAATAAATAATAACTTTATTATTGCCTCTAGGGAATATTTCCTTCAGTCTCCCACTTGCACTAGAGTCAATAATCTAGTTCACATCGCCATGTGATTTAACACTAATAGTTCACATCACCATGTGATTAACACCCATAGTTCACATCGTCATGTGACCAACACCCAAAGGGTTTAATAGAGTCAATAATCTAGTTCACATCGCTATGTGGTTAACACCCAAAGAGTACTAAGGTGTGACCATGTTTTGCTTGTGAGAGAAGTTTAGTCTACGGGTCTGCCACATTCAGATCCGTATGTATTTTGCAAATCTCTATGTCTACAATGCTATGGATGGAGCTACTTTAGCTAATTGCTCCCACTATCAATGTGTATCCAAATTGAGACTCTGGATTAGTGTCAAAACTTGCATCGACGTAACCCTTTACGATGAACCTTTTGTCACCTCCATAATCGAGAAACATATCCTTATTCCACTAAGGATAATTTTGACCGTTGTTCAGTGATCTACTCCTAGATCACTATTTTACTCCCTTAGTGTAGGGTATACAATAGATCTGGTATACAGCATGGCATACTTTATAGAACCTATGGCTGAGTCATAGGGAATGACTATCATTCTCTTTCTATCTTCTGTTGTGCCCGGGTTTTGAGTCTTACTCAATTTCACATCTTGTAACACAGGCAAGAACTCTTTCTTTGACTGTTCCATTTTGAACTACTTCAAAATCTTGTCAAGGTATGTACTCATTGAAAAAATTTATCAAGTGTCTTGATCTATCTCTATAGATCTTGATGCTCAATATGGAAGTAGCTTCACCGAGGTTTTTATTTGAAAAACTCCTTTCAAATACTCCTTTATGCTTTCCAGAAAATTCTACATTATTTCTGATCAACAATATGTCATTCACATATATTTATCAGAAATGCTGTAGTTCTCCCACTCACTTTCTTGTAAATACATGCTTCACCACAAGTCTGTATAAAACTATATGCTTTGATCAACTCATCAAAGCATATATTCCAACTCTGAGATGCTTGCACCAGTCCATAGATGGATCGCTGGAGCTTGCACATTTTGTTAACACCTTTAGGATCGACAAAACCTTCTGGTTGCATCATATAGAACTCTTCTTTAAGAAATCCATTAAGGAATGTAGTTTTGACATCCATTTTACAATTTCATAAAATGTGGCAATTTGCTAACATGATTCGGACATACTTAAGCATCGCTACGAGTGAGAAAATCTCATCGTAGTCAACACCTTGAACTTTGTCAAAACCTTTTTCGACAAGTCTAGCTTTGTAGATAATAACACTACTATCAGCGTTCGTCTTCCTCTTGAAGATCCATTTATTTTCTATGGCTTACCGATCATCGGGCAAGTCAACCAAAGTCCACATTTTGTTCTCATACATGGATCTCATCTCAGATTTCATGGCCTCAAGCCATTTTGCGGAATCTGGGCTCATCATCGCTTCCTCATAGTTCGTAGGTTCGTCATGGTCAATTAACATGACCTCCAGAACAGGATTACCGTACCACTCTGGTGCGGATCTCACTCTGGTTGACCTACGAGGTTCGGTAGTAACTTGATCATCATCATTAGCTTCCTCACTAATTGGTGTAGGAGTCATAGAAACAGATTTCTGTGATGATCTACTTTCCAATAAGGGAGCAGGTACAGTTACCTCATCAAGTTCTACTTTCCTCCCACTCACTTCTTTCGAGAGAAACTCCTTCTCTAGAAAGGATCCATTCTCAGCAACGAATGTCTTGCCTTCGGATCTGTGACAGAAGGTGTACCCAACTGTCTCCTTTGGGTATCCTATGAAGACACATTTCTCCGATTTGGGTTTGAACTTATCAGGATGAAATTTTTTCTTATGAGCATCACAACCCCAAACTTTAAGAAACAACAACTTAGGTTTCTAGCTAAACCACAGTTCATACGGTGTCGTCTCAACGGATTTAGATGGTGCCCTTTTTAATGTGAATGCAGCTGTCTCTAATGCATAACCCCAAAACGATAGTGGTAAATCGGTAAGAGACATCATAGATTGCACTATATCAAATAAAGTACGGTTATGACGTTCGGACACACCATTACGCTGTGGTGTTCTAGGTGGCATGAGTTTGTGAAACTATTCCACATTGTTTTAATTGAAGGCCAAACTCGTAACTCAAATATTCTCCTCCACGATCAGATCGTAGAAACTTTATTTTCTTGTTACGATGATTTTCTACTTCACTCTGTAATTATATGAACTTTTCAAATGTTTCAGACTTATGTTTCATCAAGTAGATATACCCATATCCGCTCAAATCATCCGTGAAGGTCAAAAATAATGATACTCGCCGTGAGCCTCAACACTCATCGGATTGCATACATCAGTATGTATTATTTCCAAAAAGTCAGTTGGTTGCTCCATTGTTCCGGAGAACGGAGTTTTAGTCATCTTGCACATAAGGCATGGTTCGCAAGCATCTAGTGATTCATAATCAAGTGATTCCAAAATCCCATCAGCATGGAGTTTCTTCATGTGCTTTACACCAATATGACCTAAACGGCAGTGCCACAAATAAGTTGCACTATCATTATTAACTTTCCATCTTTTGGCTTCAATATTATGAATATGTGTATTACTATGATCGAGATCCAACAAACCATTTTCATTGGTGTGTATGACCATAGAAGTTTTTATTCATGTAAACAGAACAACAATTGTTCTCTAACTTAAATGAATAACCGTATTGCAATAAACATGATCAAATCATATTCATGCTCAACGCAAACACCAAATAACATTTATTTAGGTTCAACACTAATCCCTAAAGTATAGGGAGTGTGCGATGATGATCATATCAATCTTGGAACTGCTTCCAACACACATCGTCACTTCACCCTTAACTAGTTTCTGTTCATTCTGCAACTCCCGTTTCAAGTTACTACTCTTAGCAACTGAACTAGTATCAAATACCGCGGGGTTACTATAAACACTAGTAAAGTACTCATCAATAACATGTATATCAAATATACCTTTGTTCACTTTGCCATCCTTCTTATCCGCCAAATACTTGGGGCAGTTCCGCTTCCAGTGACTAGTCCCTTTGCAGTAGAAGCACTTAGTCTCAGTCTTAGGTCCAGACTTGGGCTTCTTCACTTGAGCAGCAACTTGCTTGCCGTTCTTCTTGAAGTTCCCCTTCTTCCCTTTGCCCTTTTCTTGAAACTAGTGGTCTTGTTAACCATCAACACTTGATGCCTTTCTTGATTTCTACCTTCGTCGATTTCAGCATCACGAAGAGCTTGGGAATCGTTCCCGTTGCATATTATAGTTTATCACGAAGTTCTAGTAACTTGGTGATAGTGACTAGAGAACTTTGTCAATCATTATCTTATCCAGAAGATTAACTCCCACTTGATTCAAGTGATTGTAGTACTCAGACAATCTGAGCACATGCTTACTGGTTGAGCTATTCTCCTCCATCTTGTAGGCAAAGTAATGTCAGAGGTCTCATACCTCTCGACACGGGCATGAGTATGAAATACCAATTTCAACTCTTGGAACATCTTATATGCTCCGTGGTGTTCAAAACATTTTTGAAGTCCCGGTTCTAAGTCGTAAAGCATGGTGCACTAAACTATCAAGTAGTTATCATACCGAGCTTTTGTCAAAACATTCAAAACATCTGCATCTGCTCATGCAATAGTTCTGTCACCTAGCGGTGCATCAAGGACATAATACTTCTGTGCAGCAATGAAGATAATCCTCAGATCACGGAGCTAGTCTGCATCTTTGCTACTAACATATTTCAACTTATTTTTCTCTTGGAACATATCAAAAATAAAAACAGGGGAGCTAAACGCGAGCTATTGATCTACAACATAGATATGTTAATACTATCAGGACTAAGTTCATGATAAATTAAAGTTCAATTAATCATATTACTTAAGAACTCCCAATTAGATAGACATCCCTCTAATCATCTAAGTGATCACGTGATCCAAATCAACTAAACCATAACCGATCATCACATGAAATGGAGTAGTTTTCAATGGTGAACATCACTATGTTGATCATATCTACTATATGATTCATGGTCAACCTTTCGGTCTCAGTGTTCCGAGACCATATCTGCATATGCTAGGCTCGTCAAGTTTAACCCGAGTATTCTGCGTGTGCAAAACTGGCTTGCACCCGTTGTAGATGGATGTAGAGCTTATCACACCCGATCATCACGTGGTGTATGGGCACGACGAACTTTGGCAACAACGCATACTCAGGGAGAACACTTTTATCTTGAAATTTAGTGAGAGATCATCTTATAATGCTACCGTCAATTGAAGCAAAATAAGATGCATAAAAGATAAACATCACATGCAATCAATATAAGTGATATGATATGGCCATCATCATCTTGTGCTTGTGATCTCCATCTCCGAAGCACCGTCATGATCACCATCGTCACCGGCGTGACACCTTGATCTCCATCGTAGCATCGTTATCATCTCGCCAACTATTGCTTCTACGACTATCGCTACCGCTTAGTGATAAAGTAAAGCAATTACAGGGCGATTGCATTGCATACAATAAAGCGACAACCATATGGCTCCTGCCAGTTGCCGATAACTCGGTTACAAAACATGATCATCTCATACAATAAAATATAGCATCATGTCTTGACCATATCACATCACAACAAGCCCTGCAAAAACAAGTTATACGTCCTCTACTTTGCTGTTGCAAGTTTTACGTGGCTGCTACGGGCTGAGCAAGAACCGTTCTTACCTACGCATCAAAACCACAACGATAGTTCGTCAAGTTAGTGCTGTTTTAACCTTCTCAAGGACCGGGCGTAGCCACACTCGGTTCAACTAAAGTTGGAAAACTGACACCCGCCAGCCACCTGTCTGCAAAGCATGTCGGTAGAAACGGTCTCGCGTAAGCGTACGCGTAATGTCGGTCCGGGCCGCTTCATCCAACAATACCGCCAAACCAAAGTGTGACATGCTGGTAAGCATTATGACTTGTATCGCCCACAACTCACTTGTGTTCTACTCGTGCATATAACATCTATGCATAAAACCTGGCTCGGATGCCACTGTTGGGGAATGTAGTAATTTCAAAAAATTTCCTATGCACACACAAGATCATGGTGATGCATAGCAACAAGAGGGGAGAGTATGTCCATGTACCCTCGTAGACCGAAAGCGGAAGCGTTAGCACAACGCGGTTGATGTAGTCGTATGTCTTCACGATCCGACCGATCAAGTACCGAAGGCACGACACCTCCGAGTTCTGCACACATTCAACTCGATGACGTCCCTCGAACTCCGATCCAGCCGAGCTTTGAGGGAGAGTTCCGTCAGCATGATGGCGTGGTGACGATGTTGATGTTCTACCATCGCAGGGCTTCGCCTAAGCACCGCTACGATATTATCGAGGTGGACTATGGTGGAGAGGGGCACCGCACATGGCTAAAAGATCCACGAGATCAATTGTTGTCTCTATGGGGTGCCCCCTGGCCACGTATATAAAGGAGTGGAGGAGGGGGAGACGGTCGGCCCCTATCGCGCGCCCTGGAGGAGTCCTACTCCCACCGGGAGTAGGATTCCTCCCCTTCCAAGTAGTAGGAGTAGGAGACAAGGAAGGGGAAGAGGGAAGAGAAGGAAGGAGGGGACGCCGCCCCTCCCCTTAGTCCAATTCGGACTAGTCATTGTGGGGGTGCGCGGCCTGCCTCTCTCTCTCCCCTAAAGCCCAATAAGGCCCATATACTTCTTCCCCCATATTCCCGTAACTCCCTGGTACTCTGAAAAATACCCGAACCACTCGGAACCTTTCCGATGTCCGAATATAATCGTCCAATATATTGATCTTTACGTCTCGACCATTTTGAGACTCTTCGTCATGTCCTTGATCTCATCCGGGACTCTGAACTACCTTCGGTACATCAAAATACATAAACTCATAATATAACCGTCATCGAACTTTAAGCTTGCGGACCCTATGGGTTCGAGAACTATGTAGACATGACCGAGACTCGTCTCCGATCAATAACCAATAGCGGAACCTGGATGCTCATATTGGCTCCTACATATTCTACGAAGATTTTTATCGGTCAAACCGCATAACAACATATGTTGTTCCCTTTGTCATCGGTATGTTACTTGCCCGAGATTCGATCGTCGGTATCTCAATACCTAGTTCAATATCGTTACCGGCAAGTCTCTTTACTCGTTCCATAATACATCATCCCGCAACTAACTCATTAGTTGCAATGCTTGCAAGGCTTAAGTGATGTGTATTACCGAGTGGGCCCAGAGATACCTCTCCGACAATCGGAGTGAGAAATCCTAATCTCGAAATACGCCAACCCAACAAGTATCTTCGGAGACACCTGTAGAGCACCTTTATAATCACCCAGTTACATTGTGACGTTTGGTAGCACACAAAGTGTTCCTCCGGTAAACGGGAGTTGCATAATCTCATAGTCATAGGAACATGTATAAGTCATGAAGAAAGCAATAGCAACATACTAAACGATCAAGTGCTAAGATAACAGAACGGGTCAAGTCAATCACATCATTCTCCTAATGATGTGATCCCGTTAATCAAATGACAACTCATGTCTATGGTTAGGAAACTTAACCATCTTTGATTAACGAGCTAGTCAAGTAGAGGCATACTAGTGACGCTATGTTTGTCTATGTATTCACACATGTATTATGTTTCCGGTTAATACAATTCTAGCATGAATAATAAACATTTATCATGAAATAAGGAAATAAATAATAACTTTATTATTGCCTCTAGGGCATATTTCCTTCAGAAGGATGTCCAGATAGGTAGACAGCTCATAGGTTACCTTCTTTGTCTTGGGGTTAACCTTCTTAGAACAGTAGGGCCAGAGGGCTTGCTTGTGAGTGGAGGTGATATTGTGGTGAGGACGGAAGCCGACTGGATTCTCAAGCCTGAGATCTTCCACCCCAAGTAACTCCATGAAGGCCTTCCACTTGACAGTGAGCAACTTGCCATTCGTCATCCAAGTCAGAGTCCTTTCTGCATCAGTTCCAAGATGGAAAGTGGCATAGAATTGACATATCAAATCGGCATCAAAGTCCTTGTTGAACTGCATGATTCTGAGAATGTTTAACTGAGTGCACATCTGAAGGGCTTCACCAAAGTACTCAAGGTCCATTTCCATAGGATTGGTGTCGATGGAACGAACATCAATATAGTGATTCTTCTTAGCCTTGATCACATCGAAGAAGATGGCGAACTGAAAGCGATTCCAGAACGGGCGGTTGACCAAAGTGGGATCTTGGTCTTCCTCATAGGGGTTGCGGCGACGCTTTGCCCAAAATTCCTTGGCAGTCATCTCAGACACAGTCTTTCCCTTTGGCTTACTTGCCGATCGCTTCGTGAGCTGAGGTGGCGGCGGAGCACTTGAGGTAGCACCCACTGGCGATGGTGGAGCACTAGAGGAACTACCTGCTGACTCAGATGTGCGGTAGCACTTTGACGTTGCACGACCGAGGTTGACACGGGGGATCTGCTGCTCAAGATGATCATCACCTGGAACCAAACACACGAGCAGAAGAAACAACACGAAAGAAAGAGCATAAGCCACCAAACAAAGCAACATGGATCAAAATGAGGCAGGAAATGATGGAACTGGGCATCCAGCGGTAGTACCACGACCCAACCGCGTCAGTACCGCTTGCGCGGTAGTACCGCTCAAGGAGAGCGCTAGTACCGCTCAAGACGGGGAACGGCGGTTCCCTACTGCCGTGGACAGATCCGGCACTACCGAAGATGCCAAATTCAAAAATAAGCCTACCAAACTTCAATCCAAAGGGCCTAGAAGCCATCTCCATCCTACTCAAGCCTCGACTTAGCCAAAAGACGAGTAAAACGATGCCTATTGCCCCTAAAAACTAGATGCAAGATCTAGGCAAAGAGAGAACGGGATCAGGGGCAATACCGGCATCCATGGCTAGAGGACGTGGTGGGGATCGACTCCACCGGAGGAAATGGAGAGGGACGGCACGAAAACGACGGCCGACCGAGGCCCTCCTGCGGCGAGGCGTCACTGGACCGTCGAAGAAGACGAGCGAGTGGGGGGCGAATGGGTATGGGGGAGAAAACAACTCCCCCTGCCCCGACATAACCCCCACTGCCCGCACCGCAGCGGTAGTACCGCTGGGGTGGGCGGTAGTACCACTTGATGCTTGTCAGCAGTAGTACCGTGCACGCCGCGGTAGTACCGCTCTGCTGCAAAAAGGAATGGCCAAAAAGGCTTAGCTCAAGAGAAAGAAACCGAGATGAAAGAGAGAACAAACACACACCCAAAACCGACAAAAAGAACGAAAAACACACACCTCTCCAAGAGAGGGCAGTGGCCGAGGCCACCTATGTTTGAGTTCAGAGGTATGGCGCCGCGATGATTTTAACCTTGGGCCCATGACCCACACTCCTCTTTGAAGCACAAGTACCATAAAAATGGCTAATGTGAAAGAGTTTGATTAGTTTATGCATTATGGGGGGAGGGAAAGTTCATTGAGAGAACAACACCCCCCCTATGTCCATGCCTACACCTAAACTAGACAACAAGTTGAGTGTGGTGGGGTGTGGAAGGGTTCAAGTCACATTGCTCGAATCAATGATATTTAGCTCATGCCTTAACTCGCGAAATCTTGCTTCATCCAAAGGCTTCGTGAAAATATCTGCAAGGTTGTCATGAGTGTTGACATAGTTGAGCTCGATCTCCCCTCGCCTAATATGATCCCGGATGAAGTGATACCGGATCTCAATATGCTTCGTCTTGAAGTGTTGCACCGGGTTGAGAGAAATCTTGATTGCACTTTCATTGTCACACCAAAGAGGCACTTTGTCACAAGTGACACCGTAATACTTTAGAGTTTACCTCATCCATAAAAGTTGTGCACAACAACTACCGGCAGCCACATACTCCACTTCCGTGGACGAGAGAGAGACGCAACTTTGCTTCTTGGAAGACCAACTCACCAAAGAGCAACTAAGAAATTGGCACCCTCCGGAAGTGGACTTCCTATCCACTTTGTCTCCCGCCCAATCCGAGTCCGAATAACCTACAAGCTTGAAGATTTCTCCTCTTGGGTACCATAAGCCAAAGTTTGGGGTATGGGCCAAATATCGAAAGATTCGCTTAACCGCCACAAAGTGACTTTCCTTAGGTGTGGCTTGAAACCGTGCACAAATACCCACACTCAACATGATATCCAGTCTATATGCACAAAGGTAAAGCAAGGAGCCAATCATGGAGCGATATACCTTTTGATCCACTGCTTTACCATTGGGATCAATGTCAAGTTGGCACTTGGTGGGCATGGGAGTGGAAGCCGGCTTGACATCACTTAGCTTGAATCTCTTGAGCATGTCTTCAGCGTATTTGGCTTGGTTGATGAAGGTTCCTTCTCTCCTTTGCTTCACGTCGAACCCGAGAAAGAACTTCAACTCTCCCATGGAAGACATCTCGAACTTTGAGGTCATGAGAGTGGCAAATTCCTTATCGAAAGCTTTTTTAGGGGAACCAAAGATAATATCATCAACATATAATTGGCACACAAACAACTCCCCTTTGACCTTGTTAGTAAAAAGAGTGGGGTCGATTAGCCCAACTTCAAAACTACGGTCTTGTAACAACTCAGTAAGGTGGTCATACCACACACGTGGGGCTTGTTTAAGGCCATAGAGTGCCTTATCGAGTTGAGACACATGATCGGGAAAGTAGGGATCCTCGAACCCGGGGGGTTGCTTGACATGTACCAATTCATTAATAGGACCATTAAGAAAATCACTCTTCACATCCATTTGTTGTAACTTAAAGTTATGATGAGAAGCATATGCAATCAACATGCGAATGGATTCAAGACGAGCAACGGGAGCAAAGGTTTCACCGTAGTTGATACCCTCGACTTGGGAGTAGCCTTATGCTACCAAACGAGCCTTGTTGCGAATGATAATACCATGAGCATCTTGCTTGTTCTTGAATATCCACTTGGTTCCAATGACATTGTGGTTCCCCGTTGGCCTTGGCACCAATCTCCACACTTTTTTGTGCTCGAAGTTGTTGAGTTCTTCATGCATGGCATTGAGCCAATCTGGATCTTCGAGCGCCTCATAGACCTTTTGGGGTTCAACACACGAGACAAACGCGTGATGTTCACAATATTTTGCTAATTGTCTACGAGTGCTTACCCCCTTTCTTAAGCTTCCAAGCACATTTGTCATGAGATGATCCTTGGTGGAGAGCTTGGAAGCAATCTTGGCGGCATGACGCTCCAATTCCTCCTCGGGGGTGAGACGAGGAGTGGTCACTTGATCATCTTGAGCGCCGTCTTGAGCTTGTTCTTGATCTTGAGGAACCTCTTGATTTTGAACTTGCTCGGAGGAGAGAACTTGACCTTGGGCATCACTTGATGTTACAACACCATCTTGGGATTGACCTTGCCCTTGGTCTTGTTCTTGAGGTTGAGGGCCTTCACTTTGTTCTTCAGAAGCATGTGGGTCTTGGGTTGGTGAAGGTTCCACTTGAGTGGAACATTGTCCTTCTCCTTCGTCCACAAGGGGTTCCTTAATGGGTAGGATATGACCAACACCCATTCTTCTTATGGCCTGGGGAGGAATTTCATCACCTACATCACAAGTACCACTTTGCTCCACTTGGGAGCCATTATTCTCATCAAACTCCATGTTACACGTTTCCTCAATAAGTCCCGTGGACTTATTGAGAACACGGTAAGCATGAGAGTTTGTAGCATGACCAACAAATATGCCCTCATAAGCTCTAGCCTCACATTTAGACAAACAGACACCTTTCTTGAGAATGAAACACTTACACCCGAACACCCGGAAGTACTTGAGGTTGGGCTTGTTACCGGTGAGTATCTCATATGGAGTCTTGTTCAAGCATTTGCGGAGGTAGAGCCGATTAGATGCATGACACGCGGTGTTGATGGCTTCGGCCCAAAAGTTGTAGGGAGACTTGAACTCCGCCATCATGGTCCTTGCCGCATCCATCAACGTCCGGTTCTTCCTCTCCGCTACACCATTTTGTTGAGGGGTATGAGGTGCGGAATATTGATGCTTGATTCCCTCATCACTCAAAAACTCATCCAAGGTGTAGTTCTTGAACTCGGAGCCGTTGTCACTTCTTATAGTCAAGATCTTTGTATTGTGTTGTTGTTGAGCTTCATTTGCAAAGTCGATGACGGTTTGTTGGGTCTCACTCTTCCTCTTGAAGAAATATACCCAAGTGTATCTTTAATAGTCATCCACAGTCACCAAGCAATACTTTCTACCGCCAAGACTATCAAAGGATGGAGGCCCGAAGATATCCAAATGAAGGAGCTCCAAAGGCCTCTTTGAGTAGATGATAGTTGTGGGAGGGTGAGCCTTCTCATGTAGCTTTCCTTCGATGCAAGCACTGCAAGCACGATCTTTGGCAAAACTAACATTTGTTAGTCCACGGAAATGGTCCCCCTCGAGAAGACTTTGCAAATATCTCATATTGACGTGGGCTAAACGGCGATGCCAAAGCCATCCCACGTCAACTTCAGCCATTAGGCATGTCGCGGTCTTAGTGGGTCGCTCCAAAAAGTTAATCACATAGAGACCGTTCTCGACATGCCCAACGAAGGCTACTTTAAGAGTCTTGCTCCACAAGAGGGCCACGGAATCAATATCAAAGAAAGTGGCAAAGCCCATGAGTGCTAGTTGACGAACGAAAAATAAATTGTATGCAAGGGACTCAACAAGCATGACCTTCTCGATCGTAAGATCATGAGAAATGACAACTTTGCCGAGTCCCAATACCTTAGAGGACGAGGCATCACCCCACTCGACGTTGGTGGGCATGGATGGAATCTTTTGCACGTCCACCACCAAGTCCTTGCTTCCGGTCATATGATTAGTAGCTCCACTATCGAGCAACCATGATCCCCCACCGGAAGCAAACACCTACAAGAGATCAATTCTTGGTTTTAGGTACCCATTTTGTAATAGGTCCTTTGATGTTAGTAACAAGGGTCTTAGGAACCCAAATAGACCATTCAATGTACTCATAAGGAGAACCAACAAATTTGGCATAAACATGCCCATCTCTAGCACGGCACAACACATAAGAAGGGTTAAAGTTGCCGTCTTTGTTGGGAAGGGAAGCGATGCCCTTCTTGGCATCACTACCCCTCACGGAGTTCTCCTTCTCCTTAGTAGCGCCCTCTTCCTCCTTCACAAAGGTTTGCTTGAGAGGAGGAGGTCATTTAGCCTTGTCATTCTTCTTCTTATTCTTGGACTTGGGCACGTACCCAATCCCTTCCTTGGCCACAACTCCCTTTTGGTTGGTCAAAAGGTCGTTGAGGTTCTTCTCGCCTTGTATGCAAGACACAAGACCTTTCTCAAGTTGCACCTTTAGCTTAGCGTTCTCCTCAACAAGATGCACATGCTCACAACATGGGTTAGTAGCATTTGCATTATCAATTAACATCATACGAGGAAAAGTGGCTTTCTCCTTGGTAAGCTTTACTTGAAGTTGATCATGAGACTCTTTGAGGCTAGCATGAGCACCCTTCAAGACCTTGTGAGCCTTGTCAAGTAGATCAAACTCCTCTTTGGGTCTAGCAAGATCAACCCCAAGCTTGGCCTTCTCGGAGTTTAGCACATGAGAAACAACGAGAGCATGATCAAAATCTTTCTTTAACTTAGCGTGATCAACGTTGTGTGACTCCTCAAGAGCCAAACGAAGACCACGCTCTTCCTCAAGAGCATTGGAAAGATCCAAAATCTCATCGGCATAGTCACGACTATGCCCCTCCATCTTGGAGATAGTATCTTCGTGAGCCTCGATCGTGTCATTGGCTTCACCAAGTTGTTCCAAGAGAGCAACAAAATGCTTCTTGGATTTACCCTTGAGTTTACCCATAAAGGACTCAAACTCATTTTCCTCCACATTAGATCCCTCATATTCATCAATGCAATCCGTCAAGGAAGGATTATTAATGATGGTAGTTTTGATGTTGGGGGTTACCTTGTTGGTGGCTTTAGCCATGAGGCACTTGGCGGTGATGTTCTCATTGGGTGAGTCGAAGAGAGACACTCGTGGAGTTTTTGCAATGGCAACAGAGGCCATGGCACCCGACTCACCATCTTCATCATCATCATCATCATCATCATCCTCATGGTACTCTTCTTGAACCACCAACGCCTTGTGAGGGGTCTTCTTAGTGAAGTTGCTCTTGTTGGGGAAAGACTTGGCTTTGTCCTTTCGGATGAGCTTGCCACCATTGTCTTCCTTCTTCTCATACGGGCACTCCGCAACAAAATGGCTCACATTCCCACAATTGTAGCAAGTCCTCACATGTTTCTTGCTCTTCGTGCCACTTGAGTTGTTCTTGTTGTAGTTTGGCCTTGAGTTCTTCTTGCTCCAAAATTGCCTTGAAGCAAGTGCCATGTGTTCATGATTGGCATACTTTGTATCTTCGGGGTTGCTTTCCTCTTCTTACTCTTCTTCTTCTTCTTCAACACAAACCTTGGCCTTCAATGCATGGTTGGGATTCTTTGCCCTTTGAGAGTGAAGCACCGCATTGTCGGCGGTCTTGTCCAGGATGTTCATAGCCACAAACTCATACAACACTTCACTTGAGGTCAAAGTGTGGAAGTCCGGCCTTTGACGAATGACGGAGGACATGGCCTTGTGGTAAGGCATCATTGCCTTGAGGAATTTGCGCTTGATCCAATTGTCATCCGTGTCCTTGCTCCCATGATCTTGGAGTGAGACCGCGAGTTTGGTTACTCTCCGATAAAGCTCACGAGGTTCTTCATCTTCTTTCATTGCAAACTCATCGGCTTAATCTTGCACTACTTCATAGTTGGAGCGTTGAATGCTTGCGCTTCCCCGGTAGAGAGAGACAACACAAAGCAATGCATCTTTGGCTAAGGAGAAGGGCCGAAGATGAGGTAGATCTTCGGGTGGAATTGCATCTTGGATGATGAAGAGAGCATTCTTATTAAATTGATTATCTGCGGCTTCTCGAGGGGTGAAGTTGCTTGGGTCATGCGGATAGAAACCTTCTTCAATGATTCTCCAAAGGTTAGTATTCACATGATTTAAATGGTGCTTAAAGCGATACACCCAAGAATCAAAGTCCTCGTTTTTCACAATCTTAGGGGGAGGACCAGCATGATTCAAATGAGTGGAAGGAATCGGTCCACCATAAACAAGTGGTGGTTCCACATGGGCAAAGATGTCGGTGCCATTTTTACCACTAGAAGAAGGAGCCTTTTCACTACTAACTTCCCCCTTGTGGGGGTTAGCATCCGTCACCTTGTCAGTGGGATCACCCACTTTCAACGGTGCGGTGGATAGTTTAAGCCCTTCAATGAATTTACTAAACATGCTTTCAACCTCGGTCGTCATTGAGGTTTTCAATGTCTCCATGGCTACATTGAATTCCTCACGAGAGAACGAGGTTTCCGCATCACCCGTAGACGAGATCGGATTCACACCGGAGTGCTCCTCCACACCGTCTACGGTGTCAACCATACTCTTCGGACGACAAAGTCCTTAGTGAAGAGACGAGGCTCTGATACCAATTGAAAGGGTCGATATGGTTGACTAGAGGGGGGGGGGGGAATAGGCAACTAACAATTTTTAGCTTTTCTTTACCAAATTAAACTTTGCATCAAAGTTGGTTGTCTAGATGTGCAACTAGGTGAGCAACCTATATGATGCAACAACAACAAGCACACAAGCAAGCAAGAGAAGTAACACTAATAAGCTTGCACAAGTAAAGGTACGAGATAACCACGAGTGGAGCCGGTGAAGACGAGGATGTGTTACCGAAGTTCCTTCCTTTTGAAGGGAAGTACGTCTCCGTTGGAGAGGTGTGGAGGCACAATGCTCCCCAAGAAGCCAATAGGGCCACTGTATTCTCCTCACGCCCTCACACAATGCGAGGTGCCGTGATTCTACTATTGGTGCCCTTGGAGGCGGCGACCGGACCTTTACAAACAAGGTTGGGGCAATCTCCACAACTTAATCGGAGGCTCCCAACAACACCACAAAGCTTCACCACAATGGACTATGGCTCCGTGGTGACCTCAACCGTCTAGGGTGCTCAAACACCCAAGAGTAACAAGATCCACTAGGGATTAGTGGGGGAATCAAATTTCTCTTGGTGGAAGTGTAGATCGGGGCCTTCTCAACCAATCTCGAGCAAAGCAACAAGTTTGATTGGGTAGGGAGAGAGATCGGGCGAAAATGGAGCTTGGAGCATTAATGGAGCTTTGGGGGAAGTGGTGAGTCAACGAAGAAGAAGAGGACCCCCTTTTATAGAAGGGGATCCCATCCAACCGTTACCTCCAAAACATCACCGCAAAGGGCGGTACTACCGCAGGGGGCATCGGTACTACCGCTCCGCTGTGCGGTACTACCGTGCGGTACAGGAGCCGAGCCCAGTGCGGTACTGTCGCGGTGGTAGGGCGGTACTACCACTCTCGAGCGGTGCTACCGCTTCTACTACCGCTGCAAGTACCGCACAACCCGACATGAGAGGCGGCCCCCTCGAGTCGATGCGGAAGGAGCCAGGTACCGCAGCGGTACTATGGCTGAGACCCACAAGCGGTACTACCGCTGGGTACCGCGGTACTACTGCTTGGACCCAAAACCGCACACTGAAAGGGGAAAGAGCACTCCATAGAAGCGGAACGGCTCAGAGGGTGAGGAAAGGATGTGTACGTGTTGATTCCACCCAAGCCTTACCAAAGCGGATCCCCTCTTGATAGTACGGTGACTCCTACGAAACTAGTCCACCAAACAAGAAACGAAAGAGCTACACCGTTTTGAATAACACTCCAAGGGGAAAGAAATCGTCTCATGCAAAAGGATGAATCTCTGAAATGCTCAAAGCACACGATTAGTCCGCAAACATGTTGTCATCAATCATCAAAACTACATTGAGAGAGATATGCCTTAACAGAGGCACCAATGGAGGTGGTGCACCCCATCCGAGATGGTGTCTAGATTAGATTTGGTGGTTCTGGACTCTATGGTGGCTGGATCAATATTTCGTCGACTCCCCTAGGGTTTTGGGAATATTGGAGTATTTATAGAGCAAAGAGGCGGTCTGGGGGCACCCGAGGTGGGCACAACCCACCAGGGCGCGCCTGGGCCTCCTGGCGTGCCCTGGTGGGTTGTGCTCTCCTCGGAGCACCCCCAGGCGCAGCCAGGGCCCATTAGGTGTCTTCTGGTCCATAAAAAATCTCCGTAAAGTTTCGTGGCATTTGGACTCTATTTGGTATTGATTTTCTGTGATGTAAAAAACATGGAAAAAACAGCAACTGACACTTGGCACTATGTCAATAGGTTAGTACCAAAAAATGATATGAAATGACTATAAAATGATTATAAAACATCCAAGATTGATAATATAACAACATGGAACAATTATAGATACGTTGGAGACGTATCACCCACTTGTAGGTAATCCGCATTGGTGAATTCCTAACTCCTTAGTTAGAACAAATTACTCAGAGACCAGAAGATCTTCGTCTCTGTCACTTAAAAAATTGACTGAACTGTTATGAGATTTCCAAAGGCTTCACTCGAAGGACTCGGTATGTGTACGCTTTGAGATGAGCATCACTTGGAAACTTTTCCTTAGTATTACCTCGAACCCCTTTAACTGTACGGTGTTTCCTATGACTCAGGAAAGAGAATATGAAACTACGAAAACAAAAGTCTTCACGCTTCATAATCCTTGCATCGAATATCAAAGTCTTTAAGGTCACACCAATTTCCACATTTTCAAAGTCTTCAAGAAAACCAAAGTCTTCAACTAAATACATTCATTTTTAGGGGTCGACTTTCTTCGGAAATATCAAACTCCTCATAGACTTATTAGACCTGTACACTCACAAAAACATAAGAGCATATCCAGCCGTTCGGCCCCCCAGGACGCCGAAAAAGTGCCGCCGGGGCCCGAAACGGCGTTAATTGAGCATGGGGTAGAATGTGTTCCCAGCCGCCACCCCCAGGTCGGCCCAAATTGGCCAAAAACGACATAAAATTCATGCAAACTCGCCGTTTTCACTCAAATTTATACAAAAAACAAAAAACATGATTTAAAACTACATAAAAACAACAACTACGCCTAGCACTACTACGCCGTTGTCGCCGCCCGCCTTCTACGTGTTGAGGAGCCTGTAGAACCAGGTGTAGTCGCCGCCACCTCCATCGCCGTCATCATCATCGTCGCCACCGCCCTGCGTCCCGCCGGCGCCGCCGTCCTTGCTGCACCCCTGACCAGGGTCGCCGACACGCGGGGGGTTGGATGGCCTGGGCATGTCCTCGTCCTCGCAGTCGAGGATGACGACGCCGCACTCCTCGCGTCCGCGGCGCCGAGCTTTAATCTCCTCATAGGCCCGGCGCTGGCGCTCCACCTGTCCACGGATGTAGTCCGCCTTCGGCCACTTGAGGGCAATCTCGTCGTCGGTGGCCATGTCCTTGTGCTCCTTTTTCACGAGGAGCAACCCCGACTCGGTCTTCGGTCAGACGAGGCGGTAGGAACGAGGGGAGGGGCGGCCGCCCTCGTTGATAATGAGGGCGCCGCTGCGGGTGCGGCGCCCAAGCAGTGTCTCCCGCGGCTCCGGCTTGACAGGGCGGAGCACCGGCGAACCGTAGGAAAGAGAGCCAAAGCCCGATGACGAGGGGGTGTCTATCTCCATTCGCCATAGCGTCCAGGAACTACCATGGCGGTTCATCATGTAACAATCATAACCTAGGGTGACACAGAACTAGCTCCAGTTCATCAATGTAATGTAGGCATGTATTCCGAATATAGTCATACGTGCTTATGGAAAAGAACTTGCATGACATCTTTTGTCCTACCCTCCCGTGGCAGCGGGGTCCTAATGGAAACTAAGGGATATAAAGCCTCCTTTTAATAGAGTACCAGACCAAAGCATTAACACATACTGAATACATGAACTCCTCAAACTACGGTCATCACCGGTAAGTATCCTGATTATTGTCACTTCGGGGTTAACGGATCATAACACATAATAGGTGACTATAGACTTGGAAGATAGGATCAAGAACTCTCATATATTGATGAAAACATAATAGGTTCAGATCTGAAATCATGGCACTCGGGCCCTAGTGACAAGCATTAAGGATAGCAAAGTCATAGCAACATCAATCTCAGAACATAGTGGATACTAGGGATCAAACCCTAACAAAACTAACTCGATTACATGATAGATCCCATTCAACCCATCACTGTCCAGCAAGCCTACGATGGAATTACTCACGCACGATAGTGAGCATCGTGAAATTAGTGATGGAGGATGGTTGATGATGACGATGGCAACGGATTCCCCTCTCTGGAGCTCCGAACGGACTCCAGATCAGCCCTCCCGAGAGGTTTTAGGGCTTGGCGGCGGCTCCGTATCGTAAAACACAATGAATTCTTCTCTCTAATTTTTTTCTCCCCGAAACCAAATATATAGAGTTGGAGTTGAGGTCGGAGGAGCTCCAGGGGGCCCACGAGGTAGGGGGGCACGCCCAAGGAGGGGCAGGCGCGCCCCCACCCTCGTGGACAGGTGGTGGGCCCCCTGGCCTTCATCTTTTGCAAGGATTTTTTATTATTTCTGAAAAGTTGTTCCGTGAAGTTTCAGGTCATTCCGAGAACTTTTGTTTCTGCACATAAATAACACCATGGTAATTCTGCTGAAAACAGCGTCAGTCCGGGTTAGTTCCATTAAAATCATGCAAGTTACAGTCCAAAACAAGGGCAAACTTGTTTGGAAAAGTAGATACGACAGAGACGTATCAGGGCCTTTTCCGGAGCTCCGCCGGACGGGGCATCGATCACGAAGGGCCTCTACATCAACTCCATGGCCCCTCCGCTAATGTGTGAGTAGTTTACTTCAGACCTTCGGGTCCATATCTATTAGCTAGATGGATTCTTCTCTCTCTTTGAATCTCAATACAAAGTTCTCCTCGATCTTCTTGGAGATCTATTCGATGTAACTCTTTTTGCAGTGTGTTTGTCGAGATCCGATGAATTGTGGGTTTATGATCAAGTCTATCTACGAACAATATTTGATTCTTCTCTGAAATCTTTTATGTATGATTGGTTATCTTTGCAAGTCTCTTCGAATTATCAGTTTGGTTTGGCCTACTAGATTGATCTTTCTTGCAATAGGAGAAGTGCTTAGCTTTGGGTTCAATCTTGCAATGCTCGATCCCAGTGACAGAAAGGTAAACGACACGTATTTTAGTGTTGCCATCGAGGATAAAAAGATGGGGTTTATATCATATTGCTTGAGTTTATCCCTCTACATCATGTCATCTTACCTAATGCGTTACTCTGTTCTTATGAACTTAATACTCTAGATGCATGCTGGATAGCGGTCGATGTGTGGAGTAATAGTAGTAGATGCAGGCAGGAGTCGGTCTACTTGTCATGGACGTGATGACTATATACATGATCATGCCTAGATATTCTCATAATTATTCGCTTTTCTATCAATTGCTCAACACTAATTTGTTCGCCCACCGTAATACTTATGCTATCTTGAGAGAAGCCACTAGTGAAACCTATGGCCCCCGGGTCTATTCTCCATTATATTAATCTCCCGTCAACAAGTTATTTCTCGCACCATTTATCTTGCAATCTTTACTTTCAATCTATATCATAAAAATACCAAAAATATTTATCTTATCATTATTATCTCTATCAGATCTCACTCTAGTAAGTGACCGTGAAGGGATTGACAACCCCTTTATCGCGTTGGTTGCGAGGTTCTTATTTGTTTGTGTAGGTACGAGGGACTTGCGTGTAGTCTCTGATGACCCACAAGTGTAGGGGATCTATTGTAGCCTTTTCGATAAGTAAGAGTGTCGAACCCAACGAGGAGCAGAAGGAAATGATAAGCGGTTTTCAGCAAGGTATTCTCTGCAAGCACTGAAATTATCGGTAAGAGATAGTTTTGTGATAAGGTAATTTGTAACGAGTAGCAAGTAATAAAAGTAAATAAGGTGCATCAAGATGTCCCAATCCATTTTGTAGCAAAGGACAAGCCTGGACAAACTCTTATATGAAGGAAAGCGCTCCCGAGGACACATGGGAATTATCGCCAAGCTAGTTTTCATCACGATCATATGATTCGCGTTCGGTACTTTGATAATTTGATATGTGGGTGGACCGGTGCTTGGGTACTGTCCTTACTTGGACAAGCATCCCAATTATGATTAACCCCCATTGCAAGCATCCGCAACAACAACAGAAGTATTAAGGTAAACCTAACCATAGCATGAAACATATGGATCCAAATCAGCCCCTTACGAAGCAACGCATAAACTAGGGTTTAAGCTTCTATCACTCTAGCAACCCATCATCTACTTATTACTTCCCAATGCCTCCCTCTAGGCCCAAACAATGGTGAAGTGTCATGTAGTCGACGTTCACATGACACCACTAGAGGGATAACAACATACATCTCATCAAAATATCGAACGAATACCAAATTCACATGACTACTAATAGCAAGACTTCTCCCATGTCCTCAGGAACAAACATAACTACTCACAAATCATATTCATGTTCATAATCAGAGGGGTATTAATATGCATAATGGATCTGAACATATGATCTTCCACCAAGTAAACCAACTAGCATCAACTACAAGGAGTAATCAACACTACTAGCAACCCACAGGTACCAATCTGAGGTTTGGATACAAAGATTGGATACAAGAGATGAACTAGGGTTTTAGATGAGATGGTGCTGGTGAAGGTGTTGATGGATATTGACCCCCTCCCGATGAGAGGATCGTTGGTGATGACGATGGTGATGATTTCCCACTCCCGGAGGGAAGTTTCCCCGGCAAAACAGCTCTGTCGGAGCCCTAGATTGGTTCCGCCAAGGTTCCGCCTCGTGGCGGCGGAGTCTCGTCCCGAAAGCTTGCTTATGATTTTTTCTCGGACGGAAGACCTCATATAGCAGAAGATGGGCATCGGAGGGCCACCAGGGTGCCCACGAGGCAGGGGCACACCCAGGGGGGTAGGGCGCGCCCCCACCCTCGTGGCTAGTGGGTGGCCCCCCTCTAGTACTTCTTGCGCTCAATATTTTTTATATATTCTGGAAATAACTTCTGTGAAGTTTCAGGACTTTTGGAGCTGTGCAGAATAGGTATCTAATATTTGCTCCTTTTGCAGCCCAGAATTTTAGCTGCCGGCATTCTCCCTCTTTATGTAAACCTTGTAAAATAAGAGAGAATAGGCATAAGTATTGTGACATAATGTGTAATAACAACCCATAATGCAATAACTATTGATATAAAAGCATGATGCAAAATGGACGTATCAACTCCCCCAAGCTTAGACCTCACTTGTCCTCAAGCGAAAGCCGAAATCGAAAAATGTGTCCACATGTTTGGAGATAGAGGTGTCGATAAAAATAAAATACGGACATGAGGGCATCATGATCATTCTTAGAACAACAACATATATATATATATTGTCATATGATCTCTTATGCTAAAGTAACAATTCAATCACAATTTCAAGTATGAATCATAAACTTCGCTGAGAACCAACAAACTCTAATCTCAGTCATTGAGGCAATTGCAATTTATCATAACATAGGAAAGAGTCAATATAAGAGCTTTTCAGCAAGTCCACATACTCAACTATCATTTAG